>NW_024879365.1:97291-215393 GCF_018340385.1 Cyprinus carpio
CCTGAAGTGGCTGCGGCTCCAGTACAACGGGTCACCTTTCGACGGAACCTACGCTCCTCTCTCCATCCTCGCCATCCTCTCTGTGGTTAAACCAAATTCGAGACATTCAAACGGACCAATTTAGCAGTAACAGCTTTACCCACTGTACTAAAGGTGTACAAATAGTAGACCCCCCAATACTCTGCACTTGCCATTGTCGGGCCAAATCGAGCATGTCTGACATGTCCTCGGGCGCCACTACCCCATCTGCCACCTTGCTGTCCGATGTATCTCTTCTCCGTGAACATCGCTCGAAACTCAGGGCGGCAGAGAGCGTCATGGCATTAATGAAGAAACTCTAAACCTACCGCCGTGTGGTATCAGTCTCTTCTGCCTCCTTCCTTCTCTGCAGAACGGCTTCACTGCTAAACTTCATACTACCACGACAAAATTAACAACTGTCATTGGGACGTCTCCGACACTCTTCAAAACATGCTGAATTCTCTTTCTGTAATTTAATCGGCGCCACTTAGCGATCCTTCATCGACTCTTTAAAGCTGGACAACTTTGCATTTTTCCTTACACAAATAAGAAACCAAGGATCATCATGACCATTTTGCTTCACAGCACAGACTGCGATAAACTTCACAACGACTAATGCACACTCCTTCTCTCCTCCTACTCTCCACTCTCAGAGATGGACTTTTCCAAAGTTATGCCTGTCCAGGTCATCCTACATACTTGCCCACTTGATTCCGAGCCCCCTCATCATCCTTCAAGCGATTTCTTCTTCAGCATTCATAACCTTCACTTTACCTCACCTTAGTTAACCTCCTCTTTTCATTGTCTCTGGAAATTTCCCTCAGCATTTTAAGCAGGCTCGGGTAAGCCCACATGCTGATGAACCCAGTCTCTAAATCCAGCACTTCTAGAAAACTACCGACCATCTTCAAACCATTCGTCCATTCTTGCAAAGACACTTGAAACCGAGCCTTTGTTTCAACCAGTCTCTATGGTTCTTGTACAGAACAACCTCCTCAAATCAAACAATCTGGCTTTCAAAATGGGCACTCAAATGACAATGCCCCTGCGTCCTCGGTTATCTGAAGCCATGCGATGGCAAGTGCATTTCCATTCAAAATCTAATACTCATTTTTGAGGGTACCGGTCTGCTGCCTTTGGGACACCGTTTACTCATCCAGTTCTCCTGTCAACCCCTCAGAAAGTGGGGCATCTCTGGGAACCATACTCCGTGTGGCTTGCAAACTCCTACATTTCTGATAGATCCCTTCATGGTAAGTCTTGGCGGCGGTTGAAGTTTCTGAAGTCAAAACAACTTGTGTACTGGGTTGTCCTCAAGGCTCAGTACATTGGACCCACTTCAATCTTCTCCTCTAATGAGGGTCCCATATACGATCTGTCATTACAGAATCTCCATCGGAGTTTCTATCACTGCTTACGCTGATTACACTCAACTCTACTTCTCATTCCAACTAGATGATACCGAATGGTAGTTCGCTTCGCATTTCAGCCGTCCCGCGTGACATTTCTAGCTGGATGAATTGACCAGCACCTTCAGCTCAACCTTACTAAAGACTGACCGTGCTGGTGGTTCACAGCTAACCAATCGATTTCATCCCAAGATCTCTATACACCTAGGGTTCGTCCACCATTAACTCCCATCCAGGACAGCCAACAAACCTAGGAGTTGGTGATGGCATCATCAGTTATAGTTAACAGCACAATTATTCACATGAAGTCTCTCCTGAGGTTTTGTCCTTATTTATTCAGAGTACCCCTTATACTCTTCCTGTCGGGTTGAACTGCTCAATGGGTTTTCCCCTTGGAATGATACGGGGTAATTTCATACAGATACCACTTGACTCCTTGAATGGCTTACTATCAAATCAGTGCCTTGATCACTGTGAATCCTTCATGTACACCATACGTACATGAATTTTTTCCTAAAGGCATTTTGCCACCTAGAGCCTTCTGATGGTGGGACTTGCTACAGCCGTATTTCTGTTAATAATCTTTAGTGACAAGATGCTTGTATTGTTCCATCTGTTCAAAGATAAAAATCCATACATACTTCGTGAAGAATTTTTTGTAACCGATAAGTCCTTTAATTGAAAGATCGATAAGCCGCTATGTTGCCGATCAAGCTTTTACAGATTTTTGATAGCCTGATTACCAAAAAAAAAGTCTCATCATAAACAGGCACAAACACTTCACTAATCAAACATAAGCAGTAGCAAATAAATAAATAATCTTAAATAATTGCGTTACTGTAACACCATTACTTAGTGACAAAAATTAAATAAGGCGCTAACTGATTGAGTGTTGAAAGAGGTCCAGCATAAGAACTAATAGCCATCGATTTGTCACAATCCTTAAATTGTCTTATTAAGATATTTTGGCCATTTCCATCCGATCAGTTTCCCTGGGTAGTTCAGCGCTGAGCAGTTCAACAGTTCTGAATTAATGAATCATCGGCTCTAACTCTAAAACAATCATTCCTTGGCTAAAACTCAAAGACTTTTAGCCCCTGCACTCTATGCAGGTAAACAAGCTCACTTCTTAAAGTATGCCGGCTGGTGCATGTCTGGGTTTAATTCCAAGATCGTAACTTTATTACCCACATGGGAGAAACCGACAAGCCCATCTCCAGTCTTGTAAGGAAAACGGAAGTAAAGATATGCTAAATGTATTGACTGGTGCGTCTTCCATATCAATTGGAGTATCACAATTTGATGGCACTTTAATGTTTGTAATTCTGCATATGGCGCTCATTAGTTCATTTTTGTGTATCTGTTAATGCGCGAACCCTCCATATGCATTAAGTAAAATGTGGCGCTCTGCAATCGTTGAATGACACCTCGGGGTGCCACTTTTCCCCTTCAAATTGTTTGTTCAAAATCAACTCTCAAGAACTTTCTCGTTGCACTGTTGCGGCCTCGCTCTCGAGAAGAACCCCAGCAGCTTTCATCAATCTCCGTTCTTTCTTTCTTTTACTAAGAATTCGTCCATACACGAGGGGAACCGATCTCAATCGAACAGAACTTGAGGCTGCTCCGCCTTCTCTTAGAGCCACAAAAAAACATCTAATGACGCTCTTAAGTTGTCTACTTTTTCGCCTGCATTTTGCTTAACCATGACTATACTCAGTACTACCTTTCCTTTTTCTTGTTCTTCAGATTCTTTGTATTGTATTTGTTTTTAAACGGTTTGTATTGTTTATACGCATATTTTACTCTGTTGCATCGTAGTTTGGATGTAAAAAAAGAAAAATAAAAAAAACCTCTGGTCATACGTGTTCTGCTATTTGTTACGAGACTAAAACAGGACGGAGCCTTGTTCATAGCCTGTTATAAGACAGTATACTTTAGTGAGTTTGTTAACGGCCTTTGCTGACAAACAACTGTTTGATTTGATCTGATTCACGTTATTTCTATGTTTCATTTGAAATTAAGTGCCGAGTTTTGTATATATAAAAGACCTATTTCATCTGCTAAATGATTAAATAAATATTAAACGGTAAAGGATATAAAGAGACAGGTCCTTCTCAAAACTTAGCGATATTGTGTAAATATATATATACAAGGTCCTTCTCAAAAAATTGCATTCATTTTCCATAATGTAATGATAAAAATTGAACTTTCATATGATTTTAGATTCATTGCACACCAACTGAAATATTTCAGGTCTTTATTGTGTTTAATACTGATGATTTTGGCATACAGCTCATGAAAAACCCAAAATTCCTTCTATCTAAAAAAATTAGCATATTTCATCCGACCAATACACGAAAAAGTGTTTTTAATACAAAAAAAGTCAACCTTCAAATAATTATGTTCAGTTATGCACTCAATACTTGGTCGGGAATCCTTTGGCAGAAATGACTGCTTCAATGCAGCGTGGCATGGAGGCAATCAGCCTTGGCACTGCTGAGGTGTTATGGAGGCCCAGGATGCTTCGATAGCGGCCTTAAGCTCATCCAGAGTGTGGGGTCTTGCGTCTCTCAACTTTCTCTTCACAATTTCCCACAGATTCTCTATGGGGTTCAGGTCAGGAGAGTTGGCAGTCAAATTTCTCTTCACAATTTCCCACAGATTCTCTATGGGGTTCAGGTCAGTTTGGCACTGTGAGCAGGTGCCAGGTCGTGCTGAAAAAACGAAATCTTCATCTCCATAAAGCTTTTCAGCAGATGGAAGCATGAAGTGCTCCAAAATCTCCTGATAGCTAGCTGCATTGACCCTGCCCTTGATAAACACAGTGGACCAACACCAGCAGCTGACATGGCACCCCAGACCCTCACTGACTGTGGGTACTTGACACTGGACTTCAGGCATTTTGGCATTTCCTTCTCCCCAGTCTTCCTCCAGACTCTGGCACCTTGATTTCCCGAATGACATGCAAATTTTGCTTTCATCCGAAAAAAAAAGTACTTTGGACCACTGAGCAAACAGTCCCGTGTGCTGCTTCTCTGTAGCCCAGGTCAGGCGCTTCTGCCGCTGTTTTGGGTTCAAAAGCACACGCCTGTGCACGGTGGCTCTGGATGTTTCTACTCCAGACTCAGTCCACTGCTTCCGCAGGTCCCCCAAGGTCTGGAATCGGTCCTTCTCCACAATCTTCCTCAGGGTCCGGTCACCTCTTCTCGTTGTGCAGTCCTTCCCACAGACTTCCCACTGAGCTGCCTTGATACAGCACTCTGGGAACAGCATATTCATTCAGAAATTTCTTTCTGTGTCTCTACCCTCTCGCTTGAGGGTGTCAATGATGGCCTTCTGGACAGCAGTCAGGTCGGCAGTCTTAACCCATGATTGCGGTTTTGAGTAATGAACCAGGCTGGGAGTTTTTAAAAGCCTCAGGAATGTTTTGCAGGTGTTTAGAGTTAATTAGTTGATTCAGATGATTAGTTTAATAGCTCGTTTAGAGAACCTTTTCATGATATGCTAATTTTTTGAGATAGGAATTTTGGGTTTTCATGAGCTGTATGCCAAAATCATCAGTATTAAAACAATAAAAGGCCTGAAATATTTCAGTTGGTGTGCAAATGAATCTAAAATATATGAAAGTTTAATTTTTATCATTACATTATGGAAAATAATGAACTTTTTCACAATATGCTAATTTTTTGAGAAGGACCTGTATATATATTAAAGAATCTAAAATATATGAATGCTTGATGAAATTGTAGTATATTTCCCAAATAATAGGCTGTTCAAATGGTATCTTAATAATAAAAATAATACATGTAGTGCAATAATATGAAAAGTTATCTGGAGACCACAGCTAACCACGTCGCTACAACGTCCCCAATGGGACTAACTAGCGACGTCTTTTGAGGACGTGCCCACGACGTTTCTGGGACGTTAGCCGAGATTCCAAAAAATGGAACTTTTACCACAAACGTCCTCACAACGTCGCCATAAAGTAATGTCGCGCTGACCAAATGACGACGAACTGGTGACGTCCTCACAACCTTCTGTGTTTGCTGGGAGTAGTGTGTATGATGATATTGGTCCGGTCCTGTTGTGATTTTAGTGGTTCTGTTATTCATGTATTGTTATTTCTTCTGTTATTCATGCATGAACATTTGTGCTGCTAGCTTCTGTGCAACAACCTTCTGTCTACTTGTTCGTCTATCTACAATAGGGATAGGCAACTTCGGTCCTGGAGGGCCACTGTCCTGCAGAGTTTAGCTCCAACCCTAATTAAACACACACCTGAACAAGGCAATCAGTGTTTTCGGGATTACTAGATAGATACAGGCAGGTGAGGTTTTATGAGGGCTTTAAGCTAAACTCTGCAGGATAGTGGCCCTCCAGGACCGGAGTTGCCTATCCCTGATCTACAACATAAGCATCACACAGAAGGAAAGGCTATACTGCCACCTTGTGGTTACTCAATAGAATGCCTTTCATTACAATGAGCTTTAGTTTTGAAGGATCTAAGGATTCTTCACAACAACCTGTTTGTGTTGCTTCAAGACAGCAACCATATGTTTGTGTTGTTTTTTCTCTTTCTTTCTTTCTTTCATAATTTAATAATTGTATTATTCAGTTTTAATCATATGAACATTGGCAATAATTATTTAAACCATTTTATATACTTATTGCATTGACTACTTCATTCATTAGTCATTTATATTTTTTATATAATTTTTCCTTTTTTGTTTAGTCTTATGATTATGAAGATTCAAGGGCTATTTTTCTTCTTAAGTAAGAGATCAGAGAATGTCTTCATTTCAAGGTTTTTAAAGTCACAGGTTGATGTTGTGAAGCAGCATGTTTCATTGCTATGGCTCGTGGAAACACTTGATTTGTTCTCGTCAGACAAAGTCTGAGCACTAAACATACGCAACTAAGACTATTCAATAAATAAAACTGCTTATTTTTTTTATCATCATCACTTGGTCTCCGGTATCTGCTCTTCTCTGGCTTTACTCACTCAGTTTCTTGGCTGATAGAAGACTGTTAATACAGTTTTGGGTTCCAGACAAGAATTGCTGTTAATGGGTTTTGGCTATTAGACAATTGACTGACTAGTTATTTTGTTACCAGACAAAACTAATATTTTCTAACAAGATCTGGCGTATTATCTGAAATTGATATATCTGAGGCATGATCGAACAAGCTGCCACACAATGACTAGAAAATACAACTGGACTATCATGAGAATTATTTGTGAAGACATAGGCTAATTGTTTCAGTTAAAAGTTTTAGTTTAATCTGAGTAACTGATTGTTTTTTATTTAGGTGTTTCATAGAAAAGGATGAAATGAAGGCAGTGTCAGTGAAGGAGGGTGGAACTCTCAAATTAAGCACTGGTACTGAAATACAGGCAGATGATGAAATGATCTTAATGTTTGGATCAAAAACACACCCATATGAAATTATAGCTAGATTCAGTGAACAGGACAAAGATGAATTTATAACTGTGTCTAAGAGATTGACAGGCAGACTGAAGCTGGATCACACTGGATTTCTCACCATCACTATCACAAGCATCAATATCACTGACTGTGTGGATTATTATGTACAGATCACCAACAAGAGCAATGAGAGCTTCAAGTCATTCACGTTCACTGTTGTTCCCGATGGTAAGTCTTTCAGTGTAATAATGCTTTTATTTAGTTCAGCTGTCAGAGAGAGTGATCACTGCATCTGTGCAGCTCTCAGCCGTGAACAGCACCATTTTTGTGTTTAGTAAAGCTAATGAAGATGAACATGCATTAGAACAAATGAATGCTAAATTTGATGTTAAGATGCTAGAGAGAATGAAGAAGAATATCCTTAAAACAAACTCCCAACCAAGAGAGCTGAAATTAGCCACCAACCCAACTGTATCCACATCATGAAAATCATTATTTTATTATTATTATGCTGTTCTGATCATGTTCCCTAGACATGGACTTGGAGCTTAATGATTGCTGCTTATGACTGTATTTATGTGAAACTTTGTAATACTAATTTCTATTTAGTCTGTCTCATTTATTCTTACTCTGCTGGTTTTATTTCATTGTATCTGTTTCAATATATAAGACACATGTTTGTCTTCTATAATCAATTTTATAAATGTGCTATAGAGAATGGCATGTAAATGTGAATTTAAATAAGGTTAATGCTTTAACAAATCAGTTTATATGACTGAAGATTTTACCAAACACAAGAGCAGATAGAGTGAAAAACTTGAACACGAGCAGTTAGTGATAAACTTGAACACGAGCAGTTAGTGATAAACTTGAACACAAGAGCAGATAGAGTGATAAACTTGAACACGAGCAGTTAGTGATAAACTTGAACACAAGAGCAGTTAGAGTGATAAACTTGAACACGAGCAGTTAGTGATAAACTTGAACACAAGAGCAGATAGAGTGATAAACTTGAACACGAGCAGTTAGTGATAAACTTGAACACAAGAGCAGTTAGAGTGATAAACTTGAACACAAGAGCAGATAGAGTGATAAACTTGAACACAAGCAGTTAGTGATAAACTTGAACACAAGAGCAGTTAGAGTGATAAACTTGAACACGAGCAGTTAGTGATAAACTTGAACACAAGAGCAGATAGAGTGATAAACTTGAACACGAGCAGTTAGTGATAAACTTGAACACAAGAGCAGTTAGAGTGATAAACTTGAACACAAGAGCAGATAGAGTGATAAACTTGAACACGAGCAGTTAGTGATAAACTTGAACACAAGAGCAGATAGAGTGATAAACTTGAACACAAGAGCAGACAGAATGATTAACTTGAACACAAGAACAGATAGAGTGATAAACTTGAACACGAGAGCAGTTAGTGATAAACTTGAACACAAGAGCAGATAGAGTGATAAACTTGAACACGAGAGCAGTTAGTGATAAACTTGAACACGAGAGCAGATAGAGTGATAAACTTGAATACGAGAGCAGTTAGTGATAAACTTGAACACGAGAGCAGATAGAGTGATAAACTTGAACACGAGAGCAGTTAGTGATAAACTTGAACACGAGAGCAGATAGAGTGATAAACTTGAATACGAGAGCAGTTAGTGATAAACTTGAACACAAGAGCAGATAGAGTGATAAACTTGAACACGAGAGCAGTTAGTGATAAACTTGAACACGAGAGCAGATAGAGTGATAAACTTGAATACGAGAGCAGTTAGTGATAAACTTGAACACAAGAGCAGATAGAGTGATAAACTTGAACACAAGAGCAGTTAATCTTGGACTTGAATTGTGTCCAGCAAAGATTTTAGTGAGGAATCTCAGTGAAATGTTTACTAACAGTGACATTCTGTGTTTGTTCTGCAGGTGTGTTTAGTGGTGATGAAGTGAAGTCAGTGATAAAGGGAGAACCTGTCACTCTAAACCCTGATCTCACTCAAATACAGAAAGATGATCTGATAGTGTGGACATTTGGACATGAAGACAGGCTGATAGCTAAAAGTGATGAAAAGCACGGGATGGAGAAATTTAGAGACAGACTGGAGCTGGATACAAAGGGATCTCTGACCATCACAGACACCAGAACCACAGACTCTGGATTTTATGAACTAAAGAATATCAGAAACACACAGATCTGGTTCAGGAATTTCATTGTGACTGTTCTTGGTGAGTAACTCACATCTTTCAGTGTAACATGAATGATCATTAATTAGAATCACACTTCGACAAAGTTCTCTGAATAGTTAAGTTTTCTAATCAGACTTTTCTAATGAAGTTTATATATTATAGTTTATGCTGTAGCCTGCCTCATTAGGTTTATGTAACAAGATTCAGTGCTCTCTGTTGAATAATACTGTTATATTGCCCTTGACACATGACAGATGAAGAAGAGATGGAGCCAGTGTTGGAGGGAGAATCTGTCACTCTAAACATTGATCAATCTGAAATACAGCCAGATGATCTGATCCTCTGGAAATTTAAAGACATGATTCTAGCTAAAAACAAAGAGCTCTGCTCTGAACGTGATGGACTGGAGCTGGATCATGAGACTGGATCTCTGACCATCAGGAACATCACAATCTCAAACTGTGGATATTATATACTACAGATCATCAACAGAGAAATAACTAAAAATAAGAGATTCAAAGTTACACTCAAGGGTGAGTAACTCACGTATTTCAGTCTGATGACTGCATTACATTCAAAGCTTGTTGCAATTGTCTTAAAATAATAATCACTGAAATTAATAATCTGTCCTTCGTGTAGTTCCAAACATGTATAACACTTATGTGGAACACAAAAGAAAATATTTCAAAGAATGTTTCATGTTTTTGGTCTCCATTGACTTTATTACATGGACAAAAAAATAAACAAAAAAAAACACCCTTGGTGGCTGTCACGATCCAGGCCTCTGTGGCTCTCTCCAATAGCCACCGGTGGGCACCTTCTCCTGAGTTTTGATTCCGTATTGGACTCCATTACCCATATGCCCCATACCTCAGACTAATCACCACCAGGTGTTCCCAATCTCACTCCCCATATAAGCTGGTTCCAGACTCTCACTCAAGGTGAAGTCTTGTTAAGCCTGTCTAGCATTGCTGGGCGTTTATTTCTGATTGTTTACCTGTGCATTATCTTGGACTGACCCTCTTCTACTGATTCTCTGCCGCCTGCCCTTCTGACACTCTGCTTTGATTCTGACCTGTTACCTGCCTGTTGCCTGCCCTGATCCAAGCCTGGTAACCGACCTTGATTCTGATTATCTGTGATATCCTTGACGCTGTTGTTAGACCTCTGCATGGTTGTACTAGGTATTCTAATAAAACATTGCAAATGGATCCGAATGCCCCTGACTCATCATTACAGCGGCATTGTCCAGTCATTACAAATTATTATACAAATTTTACCCTGTTTTTTTTTTTTTTTTTTTTTTTTTTTGCTTGCTTGTTTACCTGCAAAATAAATTGCTTTAACTGTTAAGCGGTTTCTACTCTGTGAGAAGCTTGTATTACTCATTTTAACTGAGTGGATTCACTTCAGTCTTTCTCTCTGGTATGGAGAGATCTTCTGAATTTGGAAATGTGCAGACTGCTGTGTTTAAAGGAGATAGTGCCAGCTTTGAAGAGATGTGGGGTCTGTAATGGAACATCTACTGACCAGTTTAAAAGAGATCATATTTAAGGGAAGATCTGTATTAAAATAAGTATTTATTTAAACTGAACAATTGGCTCACACTGCATGAGATGAAATGGGCCGAGGAGCAAATAGTGTCGAGGTTTATGATACAGGCTGAGGATTTTATTTTCATTCTTGTTGTTGTTGTTGTTGGATTTTTTTATTTGGTTTAATTATTTGTATTATTATATTAATGTTTTTGTGTGTTAATATTTTATTTTTGGTATCTTCCTATGAGTTTCACAGAAGAAAGTAAGCTTGAAATAACATGAGGTTGAACACTGATTATTAAACATGCAATAATTACTAACTTTGTGTATTTTTTAAGGGTGTTTAGTGGTTGTTTCTACCTCTGGTTTCACTTTCTTTTTTTTCTAGCTTTACTTACAGATGGCTCACAAAACATTGTGGATGATGTGGAAACAGTCATGTATGATAACAGAGTGGATGATTGGTATGATAACCTCACAAACCTCATCTGAGCTCCAGCTACTACAACAAAAACGTTTTTCTGCTTTGATGTGCCTCTAGAATAAGTCCAGACAGTGAAAGTGAGAAATGAATTTGAGCTATTAAACTCTCAAGTAACAGCTTCTTTGGTTTTAGATAAACAAGGAAACAAGTTGATAAAAATATTTCATAATTTAATAATGTTACACTTCATTCTTACTCTGTTAACATAACACTAGTTTGACTCTTACAGCTTTGGTATTGTTTAGTTGTAGTCGGTGTCAGGAAGTGTCATGTAGGCAATTTATGTCATGTTTTAGCACAGCAGTATTTCTCTATCCATAGTGTTTGCTGTTTTATATTAAACACCACTATCAGTTTAATGTTCATATTCAGCATCAATTAGAATGTGTTTTAAAGCCAACATCACATGATCACCTCCTCATGCGTAGAAATTCATCAGAATGTATGTAAAAACAAACAGTTCAGAAACATCTTTGATCGTCCAGAACCACAATCAGTGTTGCTCAACTAGACAGAAGAATTTGATGTTTATTGTAGAAATTAATCAGCTATCATTCTTATCAGTGTTTTACTTTGCATTTAATTTGAATTGTAAACTTTGTTCCATTATTTGCTATCCTCTAATCTGAATATGATTGTTTTTTGTCTTCTAATCTGATCTGAATAACAAACTTTGACCTGAATTTATAGTATTCATACTGAAATTAGCCTTATTGCACTTGTAGTAAAAAAAAAAAAAAAAAATTAAAGATAAAGGCTTTTGCTCAACTCTAGTTCTTAGTGATATGATAGCACATTGTGCCGTGCCTTTGCTACTGTTTTATTGCCATATGGAAGTAATTTTGACAATAGCGTCTGCTTCATGTACGATATTATGCCACTAATCTTAATGTTTAATCATTCAGTGGACAAACACTGATACAGCTTTTGCTTCCTAACAACTGTTTGAACACAAAACACATGAAAATGTAAATACACATTTGAATGTGGATGTCACAGTATTAAAAATAATAAAAAGATAAAATGAACCTTTAACTGTCACTATGCAGCTGAGCGTTGCCATGGATACATGCTGCATGCCCTAAAGTGACGTCATTTGCTTGGAGCCTATCTCCCAATTTGGCTATATTATTATTATTATTATTATTATTATTATTATTATTATTTTTGAACTGCATGTAGTATAGCAGTCTTAAATGCAATAACTAAAATAACAAATTTCCTAAATAACTTTTCTTGTCGGCTTACCAACAGTTTAATACGTAAATGGAAAGAATTGATTTATTTGTCTTACCTGTGTTATTTTCCACTTTCTTTTCTTCATGTTTTCCTTGGCTGCATTCATCACTCTATAACATTCTTGTAGAGCTCCTGGGATGCAACCTTATTTTCTTCATTCATGGGGAATGCATAAACCTAACTGTAGCCTATATGTTTAATTATTATTGAAGGGTATCATGATTTTGATGTTTAAATGCTGAAAACAGACTCCTGATTTGATGACATTTTTAATTAGAGAGGTTACTCCTATTTTCTTTTTCCAGAAATGAAAATGATTAATTTAACATTAACTTCATTTTACAATGTATTCAAATCTATATAGTAAAAAAAATAAATAATATCAATCAGCAAATCAAAATAACTTTATTTTACAATGTATTCAAATCTATATAGTAAAAAAAATATTCTATTATTATTACAGTTTAAAAAAAGGATTTTGTTTTAAGGAATGATACCCTTTAAAATCCAATATGGGTTTTTATATTTAAGTTTAGTTTTGTCAACTCTCTTTTGTCTGAGTTGCAAGGTGTCAGGTCCAGTGACAGCAAACAGGGGACGTCCCCCGGACGTTCCGAACGTCCGTTTAGGTCCGCAGTACGTCCGCTTTATTGTCTGTTATTTTTCTTCTGCTATTTGTCCTGTTGTGGTGGCTACTGGTTTGTAAACAGCGTTGCATTCCCATGTATTTAATATATAATAATAATATAGTATTTATTTACTGTATTTTCCTTTTTTGAAGTGATTTCAAATCATATTTCAAGAGATTCAAAACCATCATTGTGAACAGTGCACATCTGAAGTGTCTCAGCTGAGGGAAATAATCAATAGATAATTTAAGGAGCAATAGATAGAGCTTACATTTCTTAACACACTAAAGCAGATTTCTCTTATAATGCATCTAATGTGCATAACACTTCAGCACAGTACTGTTCTGTGTATGCATGTATGTATGTGTGTGTAATTAATAACTAAATATTTAAACAGCTAGGCCAACCAATTACTGAAGGCAGTAAAAATTACTGTTTTACCAGTTACCTCACCAAGTTTTGGATACAATTCCATGAGTTTATCACATAACTGTTAAAAAAAAAAAACGAAAAGAAACATAATTGTTAAAGATAACAGGATTAATTAATCTAGCTGCTATCGCCGCTCTATATGATCATTCACAAAAATAAATAAGTGAACAGGTTCTTTTTGACATGAAGTGTAATGGCACATTACCTGATGAGTCATACTTTCATCTAGAGTGGCAGTTCTGCATCCTGGTCCTGCCTGTGTATGGAGCAGTTGATCTGGACCACTAGGGGACCGCTCACATTGGTCTGGCAGCAGATGGAACATGACCTGAAATGTTTTTTGGTTTAATGGGCACAGGACATGGTCCAGTGAAACGTCGTTTTCCTCTACGATTTGAGAATAATCCAGGAAAGGACCTGTTTTAAAAATTGTAACATGGAGGTCAGAACAGACCTACGATTCATAATCAGCGAGGAATGTAATATACAGTTTCTACTGACCTGGTCATTTCTGTTTGAACAGAAGATGGCCCCGGAGTTTGGCCTCTAACATGACATGATCTGACAAACCAAACAAACAAAAAATTTTTTATCACAATGTACGTGTTGCCATTTAATAAAAATGTTTGAAAAAAAAAAAAAAAATTCAATACCTGTTTATACCCTGACTCATAGAAGACCCATCAGCTTTTTTCTTGTGTCAAAAGTGACAAAAGGTGCCTTGCTGATCTCAGCACTTCAATGTCGACATGGATCGAAGATGGAAAATAGCTTAACAAAATATTACGTCATCATAGATATCAAATTATTAATACAGGACAGTCTTTCTGAAAAGCATCGTGAGTGGACAGGGTTTCCCACACATTGATTTATTTGTGGCGGGCCGTCACAAAATCAAAACTGACCGCCACAAATAGATTTTCCAAAAGGCTTTGACTTAATCAAACATGAGCACTGCACGTTTCAAAATCAAAAACCTGAGCGGGTGTTTTTCATCACTGTATTTCAGAAGGAAACCGCCTATATTTAGAAAATTGTTCGATTTCATTTTCATTTCATTTTGCATGTAATGCTTGATAAGGCAGCGTTTGTGAGCTCAGCGCTGCTTTACACCCGTTACCGGAGAAACCTCTACCTCTCGCGCTATTAAAGCGCGTCCTGCCGCCACGAATAGAGTGTAAGGCTGTGGGAAACACTGTGACATTGGTTCTACGATCTACTTAGGCCTACGATGCTTTTGAGAAACGAAAGCCCTTACCTGGACATAGCGGAGACAAGTCCTATTAAGAGGGAGATTAACTAGGCTAGTGGTAGAAATGTAACTATTTTAACTTTACAAGTGGCAGATTTATTTTAGAATTGCGTTTAGGTCGAATTTAATGGTGCTATATAAAAAATGGTGCTATTTAGTATCCTGTCATTAGTGGCATAACCAAACAATACACTCTCTATTTCAGCGTATTATAGTGGTTTTACTAAAAAAAAAAAATTAAAAAACAAGGCAAGAGAAATCTGGATTTATATTGATCACATTATATCACCTTTGCAGTAAAAATAAACACAGCTTGTGTACTCGGGGTAAAGATGACTCACTTAGACACTTGAGTCTAAACAGTGATTTGGGTCTTAATCTTAATTTTCTGCATATAAATACAGTATACTGACAAATAAAATCATAACTTGTCACCGCTCGGTCCATTTCGACAAATGACGTTTTATGAAGGCCTCTCGTCTCTATTGCTTTGATGCTTGTCAAGACGCGTTTACACCTCCTACTGGTGAAGACGATTTACAGCAGATGAGATTATGCTCGGTAATCTACTGATTTTCCTGCTGTTCCCGGATGTTAAACGTTGAATTTACTGTCGAATTTGAACCACTGAATTTGTGGAAGCGAATTTGTAAAGCGAAATAAAATGGACTGAAACTTGCCTGTTGAATATTATAGGTTGTATTTTTAAACAGATCGAATATTTTGGAAGTGAAATCTGAAAGGTGAATATGGATTCTTGAATTTTTGATTATGAAAATCTGTTTGAAATTTTTTGAACTGAAATATTCATGGCTTAAATATACAACCATGTTGAATTTCAGCCCATAATAATGCAAGACTTAAACATTCAATGCATTAAAATGCCAGCACGGGTAATGCAATGCATATTTTTTACATTATTGTAATTCAACAAGCTTTTTTAATTCAAAAACATTTGGCATTAATTTACTTCCATAACGGTGGCAGTAGAAGAAAATAGAAATGTGAAATGTTAGTAAGTGGGATATGATGCCTGTTTTGTATTGTGCAAATTGTGCAATAAAATTATACAAAATAAAAATAAAACAGCAAATATATGAATAATTAATAAGCATTGCTATTTTAAATCATTTAAAATAATTCACTTTTCTATTACATATTTTTAATCTGTTCTAAACTTTTGGTTCATCATCAAAAAAAATAAATAAATAAACAAACATATTTCAGATTTGAATAATAGAACAACCATTTTCATTGAAGAAGAAGCGAAAAAGACATTACCAAAGAAAGATATCAACATGATTGTCAATCAGTATAAAAATGATCGAAGAAGCAAAGTGATATTTAATGTAAGTGACCACTAGAGGTCGCTAGAGGTAATTAATTCACATTCACATCATTTATGTGATTGGTTTTGAGGCTGTGAGGCCAGAAACCTGTATTGTCGATCAGCAATTACACTCGTCCGATTTCTCTCATGTCAGAAGCTCAGTGATATATGTAAGTTAACACAGGTCGTGTAATCCTGGTGCTGTTTCACTGTAACTTTACGTAGTTATATAATTCCCTTTTTTTCACATTGTTTGTTAAGCTGCTTTGTCTTATGTCTACACATTTGTGTGCTGTTTAGCACAGATACCATCAAGCTAGCGTCTAACTCAGGAAGCAGCAAGTTAAAATGTGCACCCTTGGTGAGCGGAGTGAGGTGTGTAATTTTTTAGTTCCATGTTTAAGAGACAGAAATCTTTAATGATGTAAAATTGTCTACATTGATCGTTTCTGGAAATTGTTTTGTTGTGCCACTTGTTCCAGGAAAGTTTAATGTGTTAACTGAGCAAATTATTGTTTATGTGTTATTTTAAATGGCTTTAAATGTCATTTAATGTGCATTGCATATATGCAAATGCATGAGGATGCACTGTAAAAGGTGTAAGGATTTAATTGTAAACTTTGTTAAGCTAAAGGCTTATTAACCAGCCATTTGTGTGTTTACTTTTAGTTTTCATGGTGCTTATGCTGATTCTAGAAGAATAAAAAAACGATTGCACCCGTTAGAGACTCTCTGCCTCATATTAAAGAACCCAAGGGCTGCGACAGTGAAAAATCGACGCTGGGTCATCCACTAATGCCAAACATCTTCAGTCAGTGGATACAAGATCATCTGATGTGATGGACGCCAAAATGTGGATGCCATAGCTGTAGTGAGAGACTTTGGCTGAATAAGTGGGTAAAACCAACCAGGGAAACAGTACACATACAGGAAAACTACATAGAAGTCAGTGTGGTAAAAGGGACAATGTACTCAGCTAATTCATCACATGGTACATTGGACATCTAGAGAAATCAAGAACTGCCATATCCTAAATAATTCTAATGAGGGTTTGAATGTGCAATACAGAATACTGTAATTGCTAAATCTGTAAGGTTGAAGTACAAAGAGTGTGACTAAGGTCAGTATCATCTCACAAGATCCTGAACCTAACAATATTTGATGGGTAAAATTGTCTGACAGTAGATTATCAGCAGTATTCTTGTTTATGACATTTTACATTGTCTCTGTCTACTCTAGTGACTCAAGGAAGATTTGGTAGCCGAACTAAACGTGAACACTCAGTCAGTGCAACTTAAACTCAGCACAATGACAGCTGTCAACACGGTCATAGCAAGCAAGACTGCCTGTGGTCTACAAGTTCGGGGACTCAACTCTGAAACTTACATCCAACTACAGCAGGTCTACACACAAGACTTTATCCCAGTCGACAAGTCTCACATCCCTACTAAAGGCACAGCCCTCCAGTGACCTCATCTAAAACATCTAAAGAACAGGTTACATCCACTACAAGATTGCAAGGTGGGACTGCTAATTGGTTATGATTGCCCGTCAGCACTGGCTCCCTTGGAGGTTATCACAGGCAATGAAAATGAACCTTTCACGCAAAGGACAATGCTTGGCTGGAGCATTATAGGGTCAGCCAATCCCCACTTGGATAGACAGGGAAACGAGAGCTTTGTGCATCGTGTTGCAGTGAAGGAGATGCCAGTGACCACTGATGTGTTTAAAGTGCTGGAATCAGACTTCAACGAGAGGAGTTATGAGGACAGGTACGTGTTGCAGGATGACGTTCCCTTCATACAGCTCCTTAATGATAATATTAAGCAGAAAAGGGATGGACATTTTGAGATTCCCTTCCCTTTCAAGGGCAGTGGTCTACCGGTTCTACCAAACAAAAAAAGCTGGCTACTGTTCGGCTGCAACACCTAAAGAAGAAGTTAAACACCAACAAACAGTATTTCGACCATTACACAGCCTTCATGGAAGAAATTATCAGGAAAGGTGATGCCGAGCCAGCCCCTTTACTTTCTGAGGGAGAGACGTGGTACATCCCACATCATGGGGTGTACAATCCCAAGAAGCCAGGCAAATTAAGAGTCGTGTTCGATTGCTCAGCAAAGTTTCGTGGGATCTCTCTAAAGGACACACTACTGACAGGCCCTGACCTAATTAATTCTTTGGTAGGGGTTCTTTGTCGCTTAAGAAGGGAAGCAGTTGCTGTGATCTGTGACATCAAAAGGATGTTCCACCAGTTCAGTGTCTCACCCGAATTTCGCAACTACCTAAGGTTCCTCTGGTGGGAGGGTGGACTGTTAGAAACAGAACCACGGGAGTATAGAATGACAGTCCACCTGGACGCATCTGCAATAATGACTCTGATTTCGAAATGCAGGCTCAAGATATGACATTAAGGTTCAGGGCTAGGGGCTACTCACCAATGATAATAGAAAAAGCAATAATAAAAGCACGCTCCACAACACGCTCTGATCTACTAAAGAAAAAAAAGCGGAGGAAAGATATGGCTAGAAACAACTCTAGACCTGTCTTTGTTACCCAATATAGTAGTAGTGCCTCTGAAATGAAACAAATAATTAAGTCCAATTGGGGGTTAATTCAAAGTGATTCTATTCTGAAAGACGTTTTTCCAGAGCCGCCTATGATTGTGTTCAAGAAGGCACCATCCATAAGGGACAAACTTGTAAGAAGTTACCTTCCAGGTCCTAGACAAAAAAACATGGCTAGAAAAAGGGTTGTGGGGAACCTATAGGTGTGGATCTTGCAGTCATTGTGAGGGTGTCATTCAAAGACTTTTTTGTGATCTGAGAACGCAGAGAGAATTTAAGACCAATGGCTTTATTAACTGTAACTCTGAATATGTGGTCTACCGCCTACAATGCCCATGTGGGTGTTTCTATGTGGGAAGAACTAAAAGAAAAACTAAAAGAGTGGTTTTATGAACACAAATACGCAATTAGAGTCAATAACGAAGATTACCCCATGGCCAAACACTATAAAGAAATACACCATAGTGACCCTTCATCTTTGAGAATTCAGGGCATTGAAATTATTAAAAAATCAATACGTGGAGGTGACATTTTAAAACAGTTATTGCAACGTGAAACCTTTTGGATATGGAGTTTCAAAGCAATGGACTATCCAGGATTAAATGAGAAGATAGATTATAGACCTTTTCTGTGATTTTGTAATATTGTTCTTTCCTGTAACTACTCTTTTCATATATTGTATATGTATATGTGTATGCATATGCATACATGAAGGTGTAAGCATGAATATATGCATGCTACCTGTTGCTTGTTTTTTTGCTTGCATTGTTACCAACAGCTTTATTGCTGATATTCATGTCAGAGGTGTGCCCTAGTAATATATGCATGAATGTATGTGCATGCTATTTGTTGCTTCTTTATTTATTGTTGTGACCAGCAGCTTCAGTGTTGAGAACCATGTGAGAGGCGTGCCCTAGCAATGTATGCATGAATATATATGCATGTTATCTGTTTCCTGTGTTTCTGTTGATTATTGTGACTAATAGCTTTAGTGCTGAGAATGGTGTGAGAGGCGTGTCCTAGTAATTACCTGCAGACCTTCAATACTGATTGTCAGCACCTGTGTGTTTGCTTCTACCTGTGTGTCTTTGTCATTATAAGATCAGTTTTTTATCTGCTTCACTATGCCCTGATGAAGGCCCCATGCCCCTACGCGTGGGCATTTTAAAGTTGTCCATTTAGGACATGTCATTTTTGCAATAAAGACATTTTAATTACGGAGTGCCTCGGCTATCAGAGATCTTTTTTCTCTACACTGCCTCTTAAACGGGAGTATAGCCTCTTTGGGGCTGCGTCCTCCCCTGGATGTGCCAACTTTTGTCTTAAGTACCTGGCACAGCAACACAAGGTTGATCATCCTACAGCTTCGGTATTTGTGGAAAAGAACTTCTATGTGGACGATGGGCTAACCAGCGTTCCAACAGTCAGAGAAGCTAAGGAACTAATTGTCGAAGCACAGGAACTTTGAAAAAGTGCAGGTGGGTGGTTGGTGTTAGTTGAGTTAGAGAAGCTAAGGAACTAATTGTCGAAGCACAGGAACTTTGAAAAAGGATGCCAATAATGAAGGATCTGGTTCATGTTCCTACCTCCGATACAAAAATGACAAGGACGAGATTCATTGCAGTTTTGTAATGGCCAAAGCGAGGGTTGCACCTACGAAGATCACTAGCATCCCAAGATTGGAACTCTCTGCTGCAGTCACTGCAGTCAGGATGAGTGTTATGCTGAAGGCAGAACTCGAGATGAAAATTGAGCAAGAATTCTTCTGGACAGATTCGCAAGTAGTACTTGCTTACATCAACAATGAGGCACGAAGGTTCCATGTGTTCATGGTGAGCCGTGTTCAACTGATAAGAGAGATTGCAGACCCAAATCAATGGAACTACGTAGATACAGCACAAAACCCAGCTGATCATGCCTCTAGAGGTCTTCATGGAGCAGACATCTCTTCAACTACCTGGTTATCAGGGCCCAAGTTTCTATGGGAACAAGAAGTGCTCCCTACGCCTAAGCCTTCAACCGAGCTGCTCACAGGTGATCCGAAAGTTAAATCGATTCAAGTGCTTGCAACCCAGGTCAGTGACAGGAACGACATTCTAAACCGGCTGAGTAGGTTTTCCAACTGGAGAATGCTTGTTAAGGTTGTTGCCAGAATCAAAAGACTAGGGTCTAAGCTAAAACATCATGGTGAAATTGTGACTGCTGAGGAGCGTAGGAGGGCTGTTGAGGTGGTGATTCAGCTCGTCCAGCAGCAAGCTTTCCCCCAAGAGCTAAAGGCACTGCAAAGGAGTCTTCATGGGGACATTATTCCAAATTCAAGTCCTCTTCTCTGCCTTAACCCCATTCTGGATGGGGGACTTCTTCGTGTTGGCGGAAGACTTAAAGAATCAACCCTCAGTCAAGAACTAAAGCACCCCATCATTCTCCCAAAAGACAGCCACATCACCAAGCTGATTATGTCACACTATCATGCCCAGATCTGTCACCAGGGTCGGAGCCAGACCTTAACGGAACTCCGGGCCAATGGATTTTGGGCCATTGGTGCGAGTAAATCAGTCGCCAAGTTAATACATAGATGTGTGAAATGCCTGAAGTTCAGACGACCAGTTGAGGAGCAACGAATGTCTGAACTCCCCAGAGAATGCTGTGAAGTCTCAGCCCCTTTCATGTTCTCTGGAATGGATTGTTTTGGCCCATTTGTCACCAAGCGAGGTCGCAAAGAGTGCAAGAGATATGGACTCATCTCGAGCAGTCCATCTTGAAATGCTTGAAGACATGTCCACGGATGCATTCATTAACGCTTTAAGGTGTTTTATTAGCCTTAGAGGAGCTGTTTGTCAGCTCCGCTGCGATCAGGGCACAAACTTTGTGGGTGCCAAGAATGAGCTCAAAGAAGCTCTCAAGCAATGGGATACAGAGGCACTGGAAGCCTTTCTGGCAGACAAACAGTGTGAGTTCATTTTCAATGCTCCTTCAGCGAGTCATGGCACAAACTTTGTGGGTGCCATATATAATATATATATATATTAACAGGTTTAATTTTTATATTCAAAAATGTTTTTGGTAAACTTTGTGGTATATTTCATATGTAATTTCAAAGTATTTATAACTGCGTAGTCAGCTGAGTCTGTTTCGCATATGAAGTTGAACTGCATGTATTGTTTCTTTTGTATCAATATTTCTTAGAATTATCAGTATGATACTTTGAATCTAAAAGAAGAAGAAGTCCAAAATCGAGACATTGACTAGACTATTTTTAAAGGTCAGGTGTTATTAGTGATAGCCAGATGACGATTTATGTCTGGAACAACAGTATATAAGATAGACTCTGAAAAATAGAATGGGTTTGACTTTCTGAGACTCTGGTCTCTCTATCTTTTCAGCTCACTTCCTCTTCTTTGGCTTCACTCGACAGCTCTTAGACTCAGACTTAGAACTCTTACAGGTTTTTATTCAAATTCAGATACCTTGAAATTCAGATACTTTGATACTCTGATACTTTGATATTTTAATATTTTAATAATTAATATTTTGGTACTTTTGATTTGAACAGAATAATTGTTTATGTTTTACTTACAATTTTATTAATGTTTTGATTAATACTGGTTTGGTTCAATCCATCATAAATGGATTGTTATTAAAAATGTACTAACATTGGATTTACATTTTCTATATTTGAAGGTTGTTATTATTATCCAGAACTTTATTTCCAAGTTATGATTTGTGGTTTCTGTTCTCTATATTCTTTTTAATAAATTTACATATTATTACACCTTGACCGTCTGAATTGGATTAAATTTGAGGATGGTGAAGAAGTTGAGGCTGAGCCTTCTCTATTCTCCTGCCCTGCGTATGTAGAGCTGTTGGAGGTTATGGATCGTGCCACAGCAAAGTTGGACTTGTTATGAAAATGCGCTAACAAGTTGACGCCGTGAGGCCGCCTTGATGAGCGTTATCTTTCTGACCATAGCCCTCCAGCTCAGGTGAGCCTTCCATTTCTCCTTGATCTCCACACAGAGATCGAAAAGAAATGAAAGAGGCCGTTTTCTTCTCGCATCCATCGGTTCGGCATAAGAGTTGTGCGAAAACGGCTATGAGAGGATGCCCCCTGTAGAAAGAACTTTCTTTGTGCGGGGGAGACATCCTCTCTTAATCTCCCTCCTTGCCATCTAAGCCCCTTCAAGAAATACATCTTGCTTAAATGGCAAGGCATACGCAGCAGCAGGTCAGGCTGTGGCTTTATTACACACGATGGTGATGCTTCAAGCGTATCAGACTGATCTGCTAAGAGACCTGGATAGAGGCGAGGCCTTTTTCCTGATCAGGTAGCCGAGAACTAGTGTCGCGACTTGCGCTCCTCCCCCACCTGCAAGCAGGGGTAAGAGGAATCGTGGGTCACAAGGAGGTAAACAGAAACCTATGGGATGTGATCCAGATGAGGCAGCGTTCTCGTCTGAATCAGAGCTATACCGAGGTATCTACTCATTCCCTTAAGGGATTTTTAACTTCTGCCTTTATCCTCCCCTTCCTAATTCCCCTGTAACCACCAGCTCTTCATCTGATCAAGGTTAGGTCGAAACCTCTTGCATAACAGTCTCCTATGCTGGACCTATAATGTTTTTGGATGGTTCTATGTTCATAGCAACCACCCAAACTGATGGTCCGGACTAAAAGGAGGCGCCCCTTGAGCGGGGCTCCAGCGCAGGAGGATGGGTTAGTATGTAACCCTTTCTGTATATACTTATGTGTATTAAATTGCTGGTGGTTATGTGTCTACTAATAAACTCTGTGAGTTTCCTTTGCAGTGCTCAGTTACAGTGTTTACTAAACACTCGTCAGCACCAGCAATCCGGCTTCATGTTACGGTATTTGGCGGCTGAGATCACAGGTTTCTGCGGGAGCCTCCTAGATCATCAGGCCTGGCACAGCACTGCAGGGAATTTCATGGATGTCCGGCCAGGTCACCCTGAGGGGGTCTCCTGGCTGCTTAGTTGTGCTGTCGCATCCAGCGGTAAGTGGAGGTGGCAGTTACAGAAGTCTTCTTGTCTTCTTGTATATGCTGCCTCGGGTGATGCTCCCCTCGCTAGAGGTTTGTAAAATTTGAGCTTGCCTCTCCCGTGCGGTTCAGTGCCTCTGCGATGCTTAGGAACCTTTCGGTACACATGCTAAGCTCTGTTTACTTTCTGAAAACCACATGGTGGTTAGTGTGCACGTGAACGCTTTGCACACTTTCTAAAATCCACGTAAGACTCTGCGCACTTTATGAAATCCTGTACGGTAAGGGTTATGTGCTCTGCCTCGTTCCCTTTCTTTAGATGATTAGACCTTGTTTCCTTGGGCTCCATTCAGCCAGTGTTTATTTGTTTATACACTTAAAGCATCGCTTCCCTCAACATGAGGGGCTATTTGGGTGATTCTCATGGTAGTTTAGCAGCGCTTCCCTTTTCCAAGAAGGGTCGCCTATGAGCGCGCTACTCTGAATTCAGAGTTCTCCTCTCATATGAGGGCTGAGTTCTCTGTTTTTCCCCAGAGCACTCCAGAATTATTTCCACAGATCGAGTTGATGACATACTGTTTTGAAATGCACCATTCCATCTATGAGCTGCTCTATCAGAGTACCACGAGAGCCCTTCCTTAGAACAGTATTTGAAAATCCATGCTATGGTAAGTGTGCACGTGAAGTCTTTGCACACTTTCAGAAATCCACGATGTGGTAAGTTCACACGATAGTAATCTGCGCTCTTTCTAAAATCCTTCGCGCAGTTGATTCGTGCCCTTTCTTGAGTTGGTAAAAGCCCCGTTCATCTTGGGCGCCACTCCACCTATGTATCCTCAGATGCCTATCTAAAAAGGGTGTTGCTACTAGGGATCTGTTAAGACAGCTCCTTCAGCAAGCTTATGCGAAAGCAAGCGGTAGCCCCTGTGTGACAGGCAAGACTTAGTTTAAAAATGCTAGGTTCTTAGCTGTATCCCTTTAAAGGAATCTTTCCTGATTCCAAGATCTTCAGCTCTGCCCCGGGCCGAGGCCCTGATAATTAAGTTGGGTATGTAGCTTAGGCCTTTGGCCGTAAGGGATACTGTCACAGATAGCCGTCTAAACGTCCCAGGGGCAACTCCCATGGAAATGGTAGAGTTGGTACTTAGTGATGATGGCCATGTAACCTGTCTCAGGTTACGAATTTAACCATGGTTCCATGAGTAGGGAACAGTAGGAAATGTCCTCTAGCTCCCTGCCATGCTTTGGACGCAAGCTTCAGATGAAGAAGTGAATGACGTGTCCTCCAGGTGCCTGTTTATAGTCGCGCCGGTAGTGACGTCAGAGGCTGTCGCCGGCCAACTTGTTGGTGTTTTATCAATGTATGCTTCAGACACGGGTCACGATGAGGTGTTCCCCATAGCGTCCCCTAGAGGACGCAGTGTCTAGTTCCCTACTCAGGGAACCATGGTTACATTCGTAACCTGAGACGTTTTCCAGGCCTTTGATATTGTAAAATAATCTTGTTTTTCCATGTTCGGTCACTAGGTTGGCACTCGAGCAAGTCTTTACTAGAGATGTACTGTCTGTACACATTAGACTGAGTTAAAATGACTGAATGTAAAGACTAAAAAACAATCTGACGTGTATTTTGTTTGTTATGTGTGATGTGTGACCTTTTGACCTTGAGTCTAAATCAGCCACATAGTGACATTCAGAACCACAATAAAGTGTCAAAAATCTATTGTAAATGGTTTTTTAAAACTGATATAATATTATTCAAAAAGAGTAATACTGCAGAAGTGAGTCACACTGAGTCATCAGAACTCATTTATCCTTTCAGTCAACACAAATGATCCTGATCCTGTGCAAGCTCTCATTATATGTGCACTTATTACTGTTCTGTCATTTTAAACAAATTTGATACATCAACATGTTTGAGTATGTTTATATAAAGCAGATCTGAATGCTATTGTTTAATATTTAACACTAAATTTCCAATGCACTATTCAGTTTTCACACTCCATCTATCTCTCACACGTTCTCATGCATAAAAGTGTAAGTATCAGGATCATTTTGGCTCCTGAGAGCTTCAGTTTCTGAAAGCACTGTTTGTCAGCATTTGTTTTAGCAGAAGTGCATTAAACCACATTTTGTTTAAAGGTTAAAGTGTCTCTATACACTTACAGTTCTTCTCTCTCGTCTGCTCTCCATTGATCATTCACTAACAAATTATAGCAAAATACCTGTTTTGTTGATGTGAATCATTCAGTTTGTTGTACTGAACTCATCTCCTGCAGAAATCTTTTACATGTTTTGTTGATGTGAATCATTCAGTTTGTTGTACTGAACTCTTGCTCTGTGCAGTTTGATGATGGTTTGTAGGAGGAAAACCACTGGACCAAATAATGATTTTAACATCTGAACACAATAGAGATACTTCATCAGACCAAAACATCTGTGGATTGTGGGGTTCAACAGACATGAATGAAAAATGTGTTAAATTAGGTTGTAATGAGAGATAAAGAATAAAACAAGAGCAGAGTGGAATATAAACTGAAGAAATGACTCATGTTCACACATTTATTTTTGCGACCGTGGCTGTGGTCAGATGTTTTTTCCCCCTCAGATTCTCATTTCACACTTTTTTTTTTCTTTCACTCCAGTGGTCAAAATCTTTCTAGAACCGATGAACAGTATGTTTTCAGCAGAAGCACATGCAGACATGATAAGGTTAAAAGTTTGTCACATTTAAAAAAGCATTTTTAAGGGTTTGAATGTTTATTCACGACCAGTTTCTGTTTCCTTTCTCTCTCTTTTGATCATTCTTTTCACATGGTAGTTATATTTATGTCATTCTAATTTATTTATTTACATTTTATTTCATTTTTGCAAAAATAAAAGGCCTAGTATGTCTGTTGCTAAATGCATCAATGTAAAAGTAAAACCAAATCAACAAGTAACAGAAAGCCAGAGCTGAGTGACAGCAGAACAAAAGCATGTTTTTGTTGGATTGGGGTTTGAAAACTAAATCTGTCCCAGATCACAATAATGAGGCCGAAGAATAAAATACCTACATACTTATTTAAATGTAACTTGCTTCTGTATTTTCACAAAATGTATGTTTTGACATGTAAAGCATTCAGATTCAGATCTCTTGCTGAAATCTTCTCTTGTGGTGATTCAGTGACTGATGCAGCTGGTGTCTGTGGTTTAGTTGCTCTGTTGAGTTTTTTTGTGGTTTGTAGAGAGTGGAAAAGCATTGGACCAAACTGAACTTAAGTGAGATATATATATATATATATATATAGAGAGAGAGAGAGAGAGAGAGAGAGAGAGAGAGAGATAGAGAGAGAGAGAGAGAGAGAGAGAGATTCTTGATCAAGCCAAACATCTGTACATCATTGGGGGTGAGAGACATGAATGTAAAAAAAATGTGTTAAAAACCGTTGTGATAGATAAAGATCAAATGACAGATAAAGATCAGATGACAGATAAAGATCAAACTAGAACAGAGTGGAATATAAACTGAAGAAATGACGAATGTCACACATTTATTTTCACAACCGGGCGACTGTGGTCAGCTGTTTCTCTTCTTAGCTTCTCATTTCACACTCACATTTTTGTTTTCACTCCAGTGGTTAACATCTTCCTAGAACTGATTTAACAATGTGTTAATGATGAGAACAATGGCTGTGACGTACACACACACACACACACACACAGAGGCTGGGGTTTAGTGCATTTTAAGTGAAAGTACTTGATGAACATATACTATGTGTGGAGAGCATTCACTCAGTATTGTTATCTCATTTTTGACCAAGATGGCTTTTAGAAGCTTTTGCATTCGAAGTCTTCATATATATAAATATATATATATATATATATATATATATTATATATATATATATATATATATATATATATATATATATATATACAGAGCTGGGTAGACTACTTATGAATTGTAATCAGTTACTGATTACAGATTACATGACAAAATTTGTAGTCAGTAATATAATCTTTTAGATTACACATTTTTGGTAACGTAATACTATTACTTTTGGATTACATTTAGATTACATTTGTGCTAACCCTTATTTGATATCACATATTGAATTAGCCTAATCTTATACAATTCTGACAGATACAAAAGAAAAAATATATTCCAAAAAATATATTTTATTCACCAAAAAGAGCCACAATAGCTTCTTTTTCAAGTGCAGTGTATGGACAGTTTAATACTTACTAACAGCAAGTGTTAGTATTTTGAGTTCAATAGTCACACTGAATAAAACAAAATCACATCTTATGATTTTAAAAGCATATTTACTTATAATTAAGTAAATTAAGAAAATGGCTACATTACAAAAATCAATATTGAAAAACATGAAATTCATAGCAATATCACTGCTAGGTCAAATATTTAATCTAAAAAAAAACACTAGACATGTATATGACTGTATCAGTGAAAAACATCAAATAATAGCTACATTGCAAACATTAATTTTGAATGAATATTTAAGAACATGACACTCACAACAAGGCCATTTCTACTTCAAATATTTCATTTAAAAACACTTGAAGTCCATAAAGTAGTAACAATGAAGAGAAAAATGAACATTACGAAAAAATATATTAAAGAACATGAAATTCCCAGCAATAACTCTGCTAGGTTAAGATTTCCGTGGACATCAAATTAATCCTTGGTTGGCAGAGTTTACACTGAACGGGGACATTTTCCTGTGTCTTTCTTTAAAAATGAAATGGTGTATGTACATCCAATAATTAAAGGCTGCTCTTGTGGACAGCTGCTCTCTTACGCCATTCCCGAGAATCCGGCGATTCTAAAAGAGCAATTGCCAGCGGTTTTCATCACTCTAAAGAGCTTTTCTAACGCCATTTTCATTGCGGCGGCATCTGAGCAAATGCCACGCCACAGCTGTGGCACCTGCAGAGCCCCCCTGCAATGAAGATGACGGCCACGGTGACCCCATGCTGAGGCGGTGCTCACCGAGACATCATGCTGCTTTTTGTGAAAGCATGAGTCTCGCCTCTCTGCGCTTGCGTTCGGGGTAGAGGGGCTCAGCTCCCGGATTTTGGGTGAGCTCACGCTGGCCTAGCACCCGTGTGCCTCAACCTCTCCTATGAAAGAGCCGTCTCCCTGTCCTCTTCTCAAGCCCAGAGCGACTTCCCTCGGCTGAAGCGAGCGACCTCATCTCTTTTGGCGGATCAGAGGACGAGCCGCTTGATGACTCAATTTCACTCGCGGCTTCCATAACGGAGGATTGGTCCTCTTCGGAGGATTGGGCCGGTGATTCTGACCCCACCCACATGCCGTCACTTGAGCCCGTCGACGCCAGAGCTGGGATGGATGCCGTGCTTTTCCGCAACGTCTCCAAAGCCGTTGAGGAACTCGATTTAGAGTAAGCTCCCCCTGAAGAGCCAACGCACAGCAGACTGGATGAGTGGTACCTGCCAGGACGCCGCCAGGCCCCCCGCCAGCTCCCTGCCCCCGTTCTTCCCTGAAGTTTCACGATGAGCTTACTAAGTCGTGGCACGCCCCCTACTATGCCTGCTTACGCACTACCACCTCTGCAGCTCTCACTTCAGTGGATGGCTAGCTGACTTCGCAATACTCATATTCTAGGCAGAATGTGAGTCTGATACTGCTCCATTGCGCTGGAATTATGGGGCGTGTCTTAACCGAACCAGTAAAAAAAAACCTCTGCACTCAATTGGATAGACCTACAACAAATCAGAGCAACGCAGTAAGTGACGTATGTTGAGCGACGCATAATTGTCAACAGAGTTCAACTGCACGCACGCACGCTGGACCTGGAAGAAGTAGGAAAGTAATGAGTATAAAAAACTCTTTGCCCCCTGTTGTAAAAAAAGAATTTAAGAATTTGCGGAATACTTACAAGCACGAATAACATTTTTTGAGAGAAACACAAAAGGTGCATGTATATACGAACAAGTTCTCTGTTTAGGATTAGATCTCGACAATAATGAAAATAAATCTTATCGCATTTGTCGGCCCTGTCTCAACTTTATTACACGGTTGCAACGCAACTTGACTAACTTTAAAAATGGAAAGACGACGAAAGAGACAAGGCTGAAGAAGTGTGTTCATCTGAAGCTTCAGAGAAAAGAGATCGTGAGCCTACCCCTTCCAAGACGCCCTATCTTACGTAACCGCAGATAGCCTGTCCATCATCGACGGTTTAAAGCCCGCCCTGGCAATTTGATTGGCTCGGCCTTCTGGGAGCCGAGTATAATTACTCCTCAACGGATCGAGTCCAGACTGAACTTCCCGTCCAAAAATGTTGTGGGCGGGGTTCGGGCTGGCACCCAGGCTAGTGGATGGCTCTCAGGAGAAGGAATATGAGCAAATGGCGCCCCTGGACGAGGCCGTGGCTGCTCACCTCTGCCCCCGCACGGCTGTGGGGTGGAAAAGCAAGAGAGCCCTTCCTTCTAAGCCCTGCAGGACTACCTCCGCCATGGCTGGCCTATACTTCTGCGGTCCAAGCTGCTTCAGCACTGCACACCATGGCCATTCTTCAAGTGTTCCCAGGCAAAGCTTTCTCTGTTCCAGTGGATGAGTCTAGCTCTGACGCACCCGCCTTTTGCTACCTCCGCACCGCCACGGATTTGGCCCTGCATGCCAAGAAAGCCATGGTCCAGGCCATCGGACAATCCATTGCCAACCTGATTGTGCTTGCTCATGCCACCTCTGGCTCAACTTGATTGAGATCAAAGAGAGCGACAAAGTGGCCTTTCTAGATGCCCCAGTCTCTCCATCAGGTCTCTTCGGGCCAGCTGTAGAGGGATTCACAGAGCGTTTCACTGCAGCACAGAAGTCGTCCCAGGACATGCGACACTTCCTGCCCAAATGCTCCAGCTCTGCCTCTGCATCAAGTCTCCCCAGGACTGCGCCGACCTCAGCATCAGAGCAAGCCTGCCCCTTCTACCTCACAGGAGGCACCCCCAAAAGGAGCAGCATCAGCAAGCTCGCCCTGCTAAGCGTGTTAAACCGCTGAGATATCAGGGCCCCCGGCCAAGGATTGTGCTGGATCCCGACGCCCTCAAAATCTTGGGGAAGAAAGAGGAAGGGGCAAAGTCCCGCCACGGCAGGACCACCCCAAAAACTCTCTCGCCTGCCTGCTCTGCGACCTGGGCCCACTGTTGTTGCGCCCACGCAAAGCACCATTATTTACATTTAACCATTTTACCAGACACTTTTATCCAAAGCGACTTGCAAATGAGAAACAATAGAAGCAATCAGATCAACAAGAGAACAACAACAGTATACAAGTGCCATGACAAGCCTCAGTTAGTCTAGTATAGAATGCATAGCCATTTTTTTATAAATATAAAAGACAAGAAAAGGAAAAAAAAAAAGTGCTAGTGTTAGTTGGTTAAGTGCAGGCGAAAAAGATGAGTCTTTAGATGTTTCTTGAAAATGAGTAAAGACTCAGCTGTACGAATTGAGATTGGGAGGTCATTCCACCAGCTGGGCACAGTCCAGGAAAAGGTCCGTGAGAGTGATTTTGAACTTTTCTTGAAAATGAGCCACAAGGCGTCATTCACTTGCAGAGCGCAAACTTCTGGAGTGCGCATAAGATTGAACTAGTGAGTTTAGGTATGTTGGTGCCGTGCCAGTGGTCGTCTTGTAGGCAAGCATCAGTACCTTGAATTTGATGCGAGTGGCTACTGGTAAACCAGTGTAACCTGATGAAGAGAGGAGTAACGTGAGCTGTTTTTAGCTCATTGAAGACAACCCTCGATGCTGCATTCTGGATCAGTAGCAAAGGCTTGATAGTACATGCAGGAAGGCCTGCCAGGAGAGCATTACAATAGTCCAGTTTGGAGAGAACAAAGAGCTTGGACAAGAAGTTGGGTGGCTTGCTCTGACAGGAAGGGTCTAATCTTCCTAATGTTGTATAAGGCCAGGTCTGCAGAACCGGGTCATTGTAGCAATATGAGCAGTATGGTCTGTGAAGGTTAACTGATGATCCATCACAACTCCTAGGTTTTCTGGCTGTCCAAGAAGGAGTTATGGTTGACGAACCCAGCTGTATAGAGAAGTAGTGATGAAACAATGGGTTAGCTGGAACCACCAGGAGTTCTGTCTTAGTAAGGTTTAGCTGAAGGTGATGGTCATTCATCCAGCTAGAAATGTCACTCAGGACAGGCTGAAATGCGAGCAGCTACTGTCGGGTCATCTGGTTGGAATGGGAAGTAAAGTTGAGTGTCATCAGCATAGAGGTGGTAAGAAAAGCTATGCTTCTGAATGACAGATCCTACTGACGTGTTATAGATGGTGTGGTTATGTGGTCCAAGCACTGAGCCTTGAGGAACCCCAGTAACAAGTTGTTGTGACTTAGAAACATCACACCTCCAAGACACCCTGAAGGATCTATCAGAGAGGTAGGAGTTAAACCACAGGAGTGCGGTTCCAGAGATGCCCATCTTTCTGAGGGTGGACAGGAGAATCTGGTGATTAACAGTGTCAAAAGCAGCAGATGGATCCAGTAAGATGAGTACTGAGGATTTTGAAGCTGCTCTGCCAGTCGTAGGGCTTCAGTAACCGAGAGCAGAGCAGTCTCAGTTGAGTAGCCTCTTTTGAAGCCAGATTGGTTGCTGTCCAGGAGGTTGTTCTGTACAAGGAACATAGAAGCAGGTTGAACACAGCTCGCTCAAGTGTCTTTGCAATGAATGGAAGAAGGGGATACCAGTCTGTAGTTTTCTAGAAGCGCTGGATTTAGAGATGGGTTTTCTTAAGCAGTGGGCTTACCCGAGGCCCTGCTTATGTGCTGAGGGAAATGTTCCAGAGTGAAGAGAGGAGTTGATAATGTGAGTAAGTGAAGGTATGACTGAAGAAGAGATCACTTGAAGGAGGTGAGTGGGGATCGGATCAAGTGGACAAGTAGTAGGATGATTGGACAGGATACGTTTGGAATTTTGTTTGTCTGAGAGTGGAGAGAAGGAGGAGAGAGAGTGTGCATTGGTCATTGTGAAGTTGTCCTCAGTCTGCGGTGTGGAGAATTGGTCACTGATGGTTCTTGTCTTATTTGTGAAGAAAACTGCAAAGTTGTCAGCTGTAAGAGTCGATGGAGGAGGAGGTGGAGGCGGATTAAGAAGAGAAGAGAAAGTTTTTGAAGAGTGTCCAATCGTCACAACAGTTGTTAATTTTGTTGTGGTAGTAGGATGTTTAGCAGTGAAGACATTTGCAGAGAAGGAAGAGAGGAGAGACTGATACACACTGAGAGGTTGGTAGAGTTTCTTGATTTATGCCATTTCGTCTCTGCAGCCCTGAGTTTAGAGCGACGTTCACAGAGAACCTTGGACAGCCAGGGGGCAGATGAGGTGGTGCGTGCTGGTCTAGACGACAGTGTGCAAAAGTTGTCCAAGCAAGTGGTTAGAGTGGAGCAAAGAGTGTCCGTAGCACTGTTCGTGTCCAGAGCTGAAAACTGAGAGAGTGAAGGAAGTGAGGATGAAACCACAGAAGATAGGTGAGATGGAGAGAGTGAGCGTAGGTTCCGTCGAAAGGTGAACTGCGTTGGAGTGTGTGCAACTTCAGGAGTAAGTGCTAGGTTAGCAGTAATGAGGAAGTGGTCTGTGTGGAGTGGAGCAACTGAAGAAAAGGCCACAGAGCAACAGCGTGTGTAGATGAGGTCCAGTTGGTTGCCTGATGTGTGAGTCGCTGTATTAGACACTCGCTTGAGATCAAATGAGGCGAGCAGAGTGTTGAAGTCAGCAGCCTGGGGTTTATCTAGGTGGATGTTGAAGTCACCAAGCAGTACCAGAGGAGTACCATCTTCAGGAAAGTTTGATAGCAGCACATCCAACTCCTCCAAGAAGTTTCCCAATTTACCTAGGGGGCAATAAATGACCACAAAGTGGATTTTAACAGGGTGGGTTACAGTAATGGCATGTGATTCCAATGAACCAGTACCTGTAGGTGATTTAACAGGGATCAAATTTCCATTCTTTTGATATAAGGAGACCAGTACCTCCACCCCTCCCAGTCTTACGAGGAGTGTGGGAACAAGGTGAAATTAGTGGAGAGGGCTGTGGGAGTGGCAGTGTCTTCAGGTTTGATCCAAGTCTCAGTCAGTGCCATGAGTTTGAGACCAGAATGAATAGCAATAGAAAGAAATGAAGTCTGCTTTGTTAACAGCAGACTGGCAGTTCCAGAGACCAACTGGAATAGAGAGTGTAGTAGTAGAGGTCAGAGGGACAGGCCGTAGATTTGTCGGATAGGCCTTCTTTCGACGTACTGTACACTGTGTGCTCTCCGAGTGTTAGTAGTGATAGTAGAGATCTGAAAGCACATAGTGAGTATAAGTGTCGTAAATAAGTATTTGAGAACAAGCTTTACAAAAAATTAAAAGGGGGAGAAAAGCAAAACTCAAGTGTCCTGTCGCAAAACCAAGAGCCACTTCAGCACGTATTTACCAGGGTAAGACACACAGTAATTAAACCAAACTTTCCTAGCAACAACGATCACACAGTAGTCTAATGAGAAAACGAGGCAAAACACTTACAAACTGCTGTCCTTAACTGTTGCTCGGCTGTTTCTTCTGACAGTCTGATTATTATGGCGAACACAAATATTTCACATTTTCAAAAAGAGAGCGTTTTTCCCACAACTTCTCAGTGTTCAGGCCGCTGTTCAGCGGCCTGCCATCCGACACTATCCAGCCTCTTGGCACACACGGGCCTCGGCCTGGCAGGCCATCCCCGAAGTGTCCAAGTGGGTTTTGGGGATAATAAAACACAGCTACTCACTGCAGTTCGCCCGAAGACCCCCGCGTTTCCGTGGGGTGATTCCCACTTTGGTAGAATCGGACGACGCTCAGGTCCTCTGCACCGAAGTGATGACTCTGCTAAGGAAGGGAGCCATAGAAACAGTTCCTCCCTCAGAAAGCGGATTGGGGTTCTACAGCCGTTATTTCCTTGTACCCAAGAAAGATGGCGGTCTCAGACCCATCTTAGACCTCAGGCTCCTGAACCTCTCCCTCATGAGATGGAAGTTCAGGATGTTGACATTGAAACAGATCCTCATGCAGATTTGCCCCGAGGACTGGTTCTTCTCACTGGACCTGAAAGATGATTACTTGCACATCCAGATAGCCCCCCATCACAGACGATTCTTGAGATTCGCGTTTTAGGGCATGGCTTACCAATATACAGTCCTTCCCTTTGAGCTGTCTCTAGTTCCCCGCACTTTTACGAATTTGGCTAGACCATCACAGCTCTGTGCTCCTGAGCCACTTAGAGTGCCTAGGACTCAGGGTCAATTTTGCCAAGAGCTCGCTGCTCCCCAGCCAACGTATCACATTCCTGGGTGAAGTCTTCGACTCAGCCCTTTTTATTGCAAGTTATTATTCCATTATAATCCTATATAAGTATAGGAAGAAATATGCCTAAATGGCCAGATGAGAAACATCTGGAAAGACACACGAAAGGGCCTTTCTCTTTACCATAACAAGTAGGGGGCCCCTTCTCTCTAGGGCAGAATCAAATTGTAAGCATAAGGAAAATTATGGAATATTTGGAACGCCCTGTATACTGTATATAAGGAGATACCACATAACATTCGGGAGATCTTCTCACAGAGAACATCTTGGCTTTGTTTCTCTCTGAAATAAAGTCTATCTTCTGGAAACAAAACCCAGAGACTGTGTGATTCCTCAGATCCATGGAAGACGACAATACACTACAAGATCTACTATTCTCAATGGTTATCTTAGTCTTTTTGTGCTTATGTGAAAGCTACTTAAAGACACTTTATTCTGAATCCATTTTATAAAGCAAGAGATGAATGATGGTAAAAATGCATATGTTGCAATGTTTGCTTCTTTTTTTTTTTCTCCAAAGGTCAGGAAAGAGGCCTGAAGAATCTATTTAAAGAATCTATAAAAACATGTTTATTTAACATTGTACAGCAAAAAGGTTAAAGAAATTAAAAATATATATGAAATGCAGATGCATACCAGCTTTTTAATAAATTTTCCATTATAAAATATAATATTGTGACTGAGGAGCTGTTAGTTAAATAACATGTTTAACATGACAAAAAATATTGATATTACCACAAACTTAAATAAGACAAAAACACTACTCAAAAGCTGTACTGGACTTATTAGACTTCTGGCATCGAACTATTTAGTAAGTTAAACAGTCACTCAAAAAAACTCGCTGGAGACGTCAAGTCATTTATGAAGTTTATGAATCAACTGTGAAAAGACGTTGCATCTAACAGATGCAAAGATGGATGATGTTTAAAGATTAGCCAAACAGCTACCACATTTTGATGAACTACTGCAGTACTACTCACATTTCCTGTTTCCTGAACTAAGAGAGTACAGGTGACTACTTTTCAAAATCAAAGTCCTCCCTAAACAGACATATACAAAATAATAAACATTTCTAGTAAATCAAAATCAATTCAGTCCAGCACACTAACAGACACGTATAAAATAATAAACATTTCTAGTAATCCATCTGGGGACAGAAGAAGGATAAGTTTGGAGACAGAACATGACAACATTTTTTGAATGTCATCTTTAGTCAATTTAACGTCAGTTTTCCTCACCAGTCCATCTTTGCTTGGTGAGGTTTTCTCAATGATTGCCATTGGCCACTCGTTTCTTTTAACTTGAATGTTCTTTACCAAGACAATATCCCCTTCTTTCAATTTAGTTTTGCTGCTTGCCACTTTCGTTGGGATTGCAAAATACTAAGGTATTCCTTTTTCCACCTTGTCCAGAAGATGTCTGCTAACCTTTGTACTTGTTTCCATTCTTCCCTGAGCAACTCGTTATTCCCAAAGTCTCCGGGAGGGGGAGGTGTTGCACCAGTCTTTTGTGTCAAAAGAGTAGCGGGGGTGAGAATAAAGGGAAATTCAGGGTCGGAAGAAACTGGGATTAAAGGCCGTGAATTCATCACTGCAGTAATTTCCGCCATGAATGTCGCTAAGACCTCATGTGTGAGACGGGAAGTTCTTTTATAAAGTAGCATGCAATCAAGGATGCGACGAGCAATCCCAATCATTCGCTCCCAGTGGCCACCCATATGAGAGGCATGAGGTGGATTGAATATCAAGGTGCAATGCAGGTCTTTTAGATATTTCTGCACATTCTCCGAACTGACGCAAGAAGAATCCATTCTGAGTTCTCAAGAAGCTCCAATGAAAATTGTGCCATAATCTGAATATAGATGTTTAACTGGCCCTCTGATCGAAAAAAATCTTCTTTGGCATTGATAAAACTGCTAGAGCTCATTGCTTCAATTACTTCGATGTGAACTGCTCTTGTACACATACATGAAAACATAACTGCCCACCTCTTGGAATTAGCTTGACCTCCTCTGGTCTTACGAGCAGTCACTTCCCATGGTCCGAAAACATCAACACCCACATAGGTAAAGGGTGGAGCTATTGTCAACCGTTCCACAGGCAGATCAGACATCTGCTGATGTCCTGTCTTCCCTCGCAGCCTTTTGCAGGTTACACACTTGAAAAGCAGACTACGTATGCACTTTTACTACGTGCTATAGACTACATATACAGTTCTGACAGCTCCCTCCGTGAAGTGCCTGCCCTGATGTTTCACAGCCTCATGATAATGTCGTACAATCAGTGTTGCCACATGATGTGTACCCCAGATGATGATAGGGTTGACTTCACAAGTTTCCAGATCTGATCTCGCAATATGCCCTCCTACTCGAAGTAAGCCATTATTATCAAGGACAGGAGATAGTTTCCTCAACACACTCTTACGAGGAAGATTATGAGCAGCAATGATTCTCTGAATCTCTGTTGGATAACTCTCATATTGAGCACTCTTCAACACAAGAATTTTCACTTTTTCCAGCCCTTCTTCAGAAGGACCTTTACAGCAGATATGCCATCCTCTACAACTATCATCTTTTGAGTGTTTGGAGAAAGAACTGGCAATGTGAATCAGACGTGCTATTGCTCTAATGAGAGTGTTAAAGTTAGAGAATCTGCTGAATCTCTCAGAGTTCCATGTGAACTTGTGAAATTCAGTTATGTTAACTTGTGAAATTCAGTAAGTTTCTTGAGGCTGGATCCACAAGCTCAAATGATTCCTGTGATTCAGACCGAAACTGGGAATTATGCAAGAAGTGTAGGCCTGTGAGCCATGAAGTGGAACCTAGGAAAGCTGCAGGTACAGATCTGTGGTCTGCTGGGTTAAGTTCTGTGGGAACATATTGCCATTGTGCAGGTGAACTGGATTTAAGTTCGGTTTTAATGTCACCATAGAACCTCTGTGTTTGATTACGAATGTAGCCTAGTACTACTTTAGTGTCAGTGTAAAACCAGATATGATCGAATGTCATGTCCATCTCTTCCACAATCAACTCTGCAATCTCCACTGCTAATACAGCAGCACACAACTCCAGTCTTGGAACAGTAATATCTGGCTGTGGTGCTAATTTGGATTTTCCAAACAAGAAGTTAACATCTGTGTGACCATGATGATCTGTCACCTTCAGGTATCCTACAGCAGAAATATTCAATTCAATTCAATTAAAGTTTATTTGTATAGCGCTTTTTACGATACAAATCATTGCAAAGCAACTTTACAGAAAATTAAGTTTCTACAATATTTAGTAGTAGCTTATCAGTGGTGACTGTCAGTTCATGTGCATATGGCAGAAATGTTCAGAAAAAATCAATACCCTTGACTGATGCATCTGCAAAAACACAAAGTTCTTCAATCTGGACATCAGACAAAGTGATGGATGTGCAAACACGTGGTATCTGAAGCACTTTTAAATCTTGAAGACAATTTTTCCATTTTCTCCACTCAGCCTCCATGTCATCTGGCAAAGGTGAATCCCAGTTCTCACCTTGTTTGATAAGTTCCCTCAACAGTAACCTCCGTGTATGGCAACAGGCACAATGAATTCAAGAGGGTCATACAAGCCATTCATGGTAGATAGAAATCCTCTCAGAGTGAAAGGCTTTTCATCATCTGAAATGAATTCAAGAGGGTCATACAAGCCATTCATGGTAGATAGAAATCCTCTCAGAGTGAAAGGCTTTTCATCATCTGAAATGATCTTCCAAAGGAAAAGCTTCAATCACACTTGGACGGTTGGAGATAATCTTGTGCAGTCTAAGATTAGACACTGCAAGCATCTCTTTTGTACGTTTGAGAAGATCAATGGCCCCTGCCTCTGTAGCACATGATATCAGCATGTCATCAACATAAAACTCCTTCTCCACCAGCTTTCTGGTGTCACTGTCGAAACTCTCTTCTATTCTTTGGCTGCTCTCTATAGGCCATAGATAGCCATTGCTGGTGATGGGCTATTCCTGAAAACATGCAGATGCATTCTGTGATCCACAAACTCACTGTTAAGGTCATTTTTCTGTACCACAGGAACCTAAGATAATCCTTATGATCCTCCCTAACCAGAAAACAATGAAACATGTGCTGTATGTCAGCAGTAATAGCCACAGGCTCTTTACGGAATCTCATCAGGACTCCTAGCAAGCTGTTATTCAAATCAGGGCCTGTGAGAAGCACACTGTTTAGTGAAACTCCCTCAAAGGGCGCACTTGAATCAAAAACAACTCATATTTTATTAAGCGGTGTTTCTTAGGATGATACAATCAAAAAAAAGTAAAGTACTTCATTTCCTTGCTGTGGTGGTGGTGCAATTTCTGCATGCTATTTTTTTTAGCAAGTTGTCCATAAATTCCAGGAAATATGCTTTCATTTGTGGTCGCTTGTTAAGAGTGTGTCTCTGTGCAAGAAGACGTTTCAATGCATAGTCTTTGTTGTTAGGTAGACTTTGTCTGGGCTCTCGAAAAGGTAACGGAGCAACCCAACTATTACAGCTGTCTTGGAAGACCTCTTTGTCCATGATCTGGAGAAACTTAGTGTCTTCCACAGATGGAGCAATCTTGTGATCATTCGCTGTATAGGAGAAAACTGAACAACCTATATTTTCACCATCAGACACGAACAGAAAGGGGTCCTTGAGTGAGGCTTCTAGAGATTGTTGCCGTTGTGGATTAACATCCAACTTCTCTTTTACCTTGATTTGACTGTAGCATGGACTCAGAAAGCTGTGACGGCCACTTTCCAAGATAAAAGTCTTGAAAGTATGAACTGAAGGTGGTCTATGAGCTCCTTTGAGACACACATCCCCGACGACAACCCAGCCAAAATCCAGTTTTTGAGCGAAGGGGGCATTATTTGGGCCATTAATTTGTTGGCGCACTTTGTGCACTTGAAGGATGTCTCTGCCCAGTAATAGAAGAATCTCTGCATCAGAGTCAAGAGGTGGTCTTTCCTGTGCTATGTGTCTCAGGTGGCTGTGATGGAATGCTGCATCAGGAGTCGGAATCTCTGTACAATTGTTTGGAATCTGATTGCATTCTAAAAGAGAAGGGATGTAGACTTATCTTTCCATCAATGGATTCCACAATGAAATCAGAAATTCTTCTACCTGCTGTCTCTAGAAGGCCTGCACAGGTTTTTAATGTATAGGGCAATGGACTTGTTTTGATGTTGAAGATGTCAAAGAAATCTTTTCTAACCAAAGACCAATTGCTCATCTAGGATAGTGTACATCCTCTTTGCTTTCTCTTGACTTTGAGCTGGATAAACAGAAACTAGACACATTTTTTAACAAGAGCGTACACTCAGACCTTGTCCGCAGACTTCTGTGAATTCAGATGTAACCTCATGACTATCTGATTGGTCTCTCTCCCCACCATGCTCTGAGGTAGGGGTAAATGCCTGAGATTTCCATGGTGCATGACCTGGATGAAGAGCTGAAAGGTGATGGTCACTACTGCATTCTTTGCATTGAATTTCCACAGTGCAGTTTTTGGCGATAAGGCCTGTAGAAGAACAGCAACGGTAACACACAGACTGCTCTTTCAGGAACTGCATCCTCTCTTGTAGAGATTTCTCTCTGAACCCTCTGCATCTTCTTAAAGGATGAGGTTTTCCATGCATTGGGCAAATCTGATTTGGACTAACTGATCTCTTTTTCTGTTCAGATTGTACTTTAGTTGAGGTACTAATTTGAGTCTTGTGAACAGATATTGGAATTTGTCTTTGTCTCTCAAATCTTTCTCCTTTCTCATAGTTCACATGAGGAAACGTACTGAAACTTGGATCTGTATGTGCTTTTGCTTCTGAGCGGACACAATTCGCAAACACTGAGAAAGGTGGGAAAACAACACGATACTCTTGTTTTAATTTAGATCCAAAGGACATCCATTTTTCTTTAATGTTATAAGGAAGTTTCTCAACAATAGGGTTCACTCCCTTAGAAGTGTCCCAAGTATGCCAGACCCGGTAAGTATCCCTCAAGCTTTGCAGCTTCTAGTTCAGAGAGGGTGTATCCTAAATCTCGAAGCTTTTGTGGGTCTTTGTGTGTTACTCTTGGGAAGTTTTCCAGTTTGGTAAAAAGAGCATGTTCAATTGCTTCCGGAGAACCATATATTTCCTCAAGTCTCTGCCATGTCATTATCAGCACAGCTGATGGGTTACTGATATGAACAGCTTTTGGTTTATGTGATTTGTAAGGATTTTATTTTCCCAGGTATTTAATCAAGAGATCCAGTTATTCTGCAGGTGAAAGAACCAGACCGGAAATTTGCACCATGGAAAGATGATTTCCATGCCCAGTAATTAATGGGCTTATCATCAAAATAAGTAAGCCCTGCTGACACAAGCTGTGTACAAGCTAGATACTTTGCGAGGTCATAGGTAATGGACAAGGAATCTCCTTTATCAGAAGGTCCACTCTGTATTTGGTAGCGACGAGGAGAAGCCTGCGTTTGGGTGGCATCTTGAAACATGTCTACACTAAAGTCCATGTTTTGTGAACTAATTGGTAAGTCCTTGAAATCTGTCTCACTTTTAATTGGACTAACAAATTGAGAAGCTTTAAGTTTTTGGTTGCGTTGTTAGTTGCAGACTAGAGGGCAGTGTACCACTACTAATCTCAGATTGTGTTTTTACATAATCTGCTGATTTCGACTGACCTTGATGGGAACAGGCACTGATACTCTATTGGCTGCACTAAGTTCTGTTTCCAGAAATGCCTCTTCCAGTACCTGGGCTTCTGCCAAAGCAACATCCTTTTCCTTCTCTTTCTTGCAAAGCTTCCAGTGGTTGCTTGAAGACATGCCTGCTCAACTTTCAATTCTATTTCTTTTTTAGCGTACACTGCTCTGGCTTGTGCGGCTTCTGCTTTTGCTTGTGCCTTGAAAACAGCTATGCTGGCACTTGAGTGACAACTGGATGCTCTTGAAGAACGTCTGGATGTTTTTGAGGAACGTGTGCTGACAGAGTGCACATCTTCAGCTGTGCCTTTAAGATCCACTAAATCTTTCTGACCTTCTGCCATACTTATATGAGACTTGATCACATGCAAAAAATCAGGTTGATGTGGTAGAATCTTTGGAATATTTAAACCTTGATTCCATGTGATTCATGAACGTCCTTCTCAGTCTGATGTATTAACGTCTTTTCACTGTACTGGCCTTATTAGACTTCTGGCATCTAACTATCCAGTAATTAAACAGTCACTCAAAAAACCTCACTGGAGACTTCAAGTCGTTTATGAAGTTTATGAATCAACTGTGAAAAGACGTTGCGTCTAACAGATGCAAAGAATGATGATGTTTAAGGATTAGCCAAACAGCTACCACATTTTGATGAACTACTGCAGTACTACTCACATTTCCTGTTTCCTGAACTAAGAGAGTACAAGTGACTACTTTTCAAAATCAAAATCCTCACTAAATAAACACATACAAAATAATAAACATTTCTAATAAATCAAAATCAATTCAGTCCAGCACAAAAGCCATTCATTATAATCCATTAATATCACATTTTTAACTGGGATAACGTTATAATGTTTGACCTTGATCTTTTTTTTATTATCTCATTAATGTTCATAAAACTCCCAGAAACTTTTAAATATAACAAATAGAAGTACATTTGAAACAACAGTGATACTTAGACAGTCACAGAGGCAGATCATCATTAATTTGGGGTTTTCTTTAGCCAGGTAAATAAATTTTTTGTATATGCAGGAATATAGGCCTACTGGCCATTGGGAGCAATGTCACACTCCCTGCAGGTCGGTTGAGTAATGGACAGATTGGTGAAACAAGGGAGAGTTTTTTATCCACCTTATTTTTTTAACATAAGAGAGCAGTGTGGTCATTGTAGCATTGTAGCATGAATTCCCCAGGCTTCTGAACTTCATCTTCTTCCAGTTATTTTAGCTATATATATATATATATATATATATATATATACAGAATAAACGAATTTGAACTCTCTTGCAAAAGTGATGTCTGGGGTGGTTTGACTTGACTCGAGTTAGACTTAAGTCGCAAATTTAGGACTTGAGACTTGCTGGAAAAATATTCCTTGACAAATTTTTTTGACTTTGACTTGCTCTTCATGACTTGAGACTTGACTCGGACTTGAGTTAAATGACTTGAAATAACTACAATTTCATTTAAATTATTTATTGTCTTATTGTCTTTCGTTCAATAAATATCTGTTTTTGAAGGCACTGCAACGTAACCAAGTGACGACGCAGCAGGCAAGCATGTGTGCGCAGTGTTGCCAACTTAATGACTTTGTAAATAGATATAGCGATTTTTTTTTTTCCAAAAAAAAAAAAGAGCTCTTAGCACCAATTCCAGCGACTTCTTGGACAAACCTTATTTAGTTTCTGAGACTTGCCAGTGCTGACAGTGGCTTGCACGGGGTGGGGGGGGGGGGGCATGTCCTCTGGGGGGGCTGCCCCTTTGAGGTCCGACGCTAAAGTGCCCTTGCGGTCCGGTCTGCCCTCGGTCCGAGATTTTCTTCCGAGGGAAGGGGTGTGCAATATTAAGTTTTTTGATCGTGGCCGATAAAAAATGTTTCCACGATCTGATTTTAAAGAAATATCGTTGTATTGTGCTGCAGCGCACATTTCATCTGTGTATTTTCTTTGTCTGTTTATGGTGGATAACTGACTTTCATTCATTATTCCCTGCTCTAGAATCTTGGCAAGAGGCGATTAGATATTTGGTGCGCTTCCAAACAGGTTCTAGCGTTGAAACGACGGACGATGACAAGAAGAGAAAGAGAAAGAGAATCTCAAATTCCAAGTACAGACCCCAGGCCTCTTCTGATGAAGAGGAGTCTAGTCTTCCAGATGCACCAGCAGTGCTGTCGTTTGGACAACCTCTTTTGAGCTTTGAAAACATTGTTCCTGGTAACAAGGTTTCAGTGCTGCCCGATGCTCCAGAAGTTGCATCGATTCCATCGAAAACCAGGAAAATGTTGTGCCATCTGTAGACTTCAGAGGTGGTATGTAAAATTGCTGTGATGCTTGGTTTGACAATCAAATGTGGGAGGGACCTAAAGACAACCGTCTGGTGGATGCTTCAAAGTATCTTCTCTAATCACCTTTCCATCAATACAACCTGGACTGGAGTTGGGGATAAAGCATGTTTTAGAGACATGTTCCTGAAGACCATTGTTCAAAGTAAGTTGGATGTAAAAAAAAAAAAAAAAAATGTTTAGTAGATGTGTATGGCATTATGCCATTCAAATGGAATGACAGATCAGTATTTTCTACAGGAGCCATCCGGAAGAACCCGGCAACACAGGATGCCACTGATGAAGCCGTCCATGTTAACGTTACGCGTTACCTGAAAGGAGCCATCTGACCGTGAAGGCGGAAAAAGGCGCCGCACAGCTGAGAGGGACCCACAGCCGACCCCTTAAACCTAGGCTGACTACTGACACCCCAGCATCACTGACAACTGGAACCCTTTCTTTATCCTGCAGTCAGTAACATCAAGACCCCTAAAGAAGCCAGAAGTGTCTGACTGCACTCCCCAATCCACACTGTTCACTGTGGATATTATCATAGTGCTTAACTCTATTATATTGTTAAATATAGCTTGTAAATCCTTGTGCCCACAGGTCAGCATTGCAGTTATATCTGTTCTACTACTTTTTTTACCTCAGTATTTTTTATATATATGTGAAGATGTTTATCACAGAGTACAAGAGACATCTTGTACCCCAGGTCAGCAATGCCATTATAATGGTCTATTCTACTCCAGAGCTTTATTCTAAATTATTACCACTTATCTTATTGTCAGAAATGGCTTGTAAATGTGATGTTATACCTAAATTTTTTTTGGTGTCCTGCACATTCTTTGGTACCAGATATACTCATTACTTATGTTTACTGGTAATTCTTTTCATCCCAGAGCTGACCTCTTTATATTATTAACAATTATTGTAAGTGTTATAATTTGCTTGTAAGCTAAGGCTGTTTTTTTTAACAATTTAATTGGAAACCTGCATGTTCTTTTGTGTGTGTGTGTGTGTGTGTGTGTGTGTGTGTGTGTGTGTATTTTTTTTCTCTTTTTTTCTGTTATTTATATTTCAGGGATCTGACATCATGTTTCAATGACAGTTACTGTACTTTGAAATGTGGAATTAAAACGTCAAATGGAAATTTGTCTGGTTTGATCAATCATTATTCTTGATAAACTGCATTATATATATAAAAGCGGCGACCGATCGCTCGAAAACGGCGGCGGGACGGCGGTTGGCCTATATATGCCGGGCCGCGGAACGAAGGCGGTAGGAAGGCGGCTGCCGCTTCTAAAAAAGCGGCTGCCCCCGGCGGTGCACCGTCAAAACGTGTTTGCGATTACGCCATTCTGACGCTTCTACTGCCGCCGGAGCGCCGCCGGCGGTCCGCCGACTCATTGCTATCTGGGTATCAGCTGCAGTTCTGGCGCTGCCGAATTAATATACTGCGACAGCCGGCATATCCAGTAACGCGACTCTCTCTATACACAGAGTAGGCTACTAGTTTGCGTAGGGCACCAACTCCCAGGGGGGCACAGTTGCTCAAAAAAACAACAACAACAACAACAACAACAATAATAATAATAAAATAAATAAATAAATAAAAACTTTTGTTTTATATGTATGTTAACATATACGTATACGTAAATAAGCATACATAATTATAAAAAAATGCGTTTCGGTGAAGACAGTAGACAGGCGAAGCACACGTGACGCGCCATTCCAGTATCTGCGCGCGTGCTCGCTCTCACATATGTTTGCGGCTGACTGCTGTCTGCAAATGATCATAACTGATGGACAACTTTGCCCTGCTAAAGACAACAGTAGTCCGGCGCCGAGATAAGAACAATAAAAAAATCCCAAGATGAGGCCCGTGCATCACTTTTAGGTACTTTTATAATCCTGTTAATCTTTTTTTTGGATTTTGATAACATTAAGTTAATAACGTGTTAATATTATCTTAGTTTTTCATGTTCCCTTCCGAAAATTAACCATAATTGTACTACAAAAAAAAAAAAAAAAAAAAAAACATGGTTCTTAACAATGGTAACTACAAATTAACCATGGCTTTGGTACTTCAAATCGCTTCAAATAATAATTAACGAAGTATTCAGATAAATTTTTGTGGTAATAAAAACATTATATAAAAACGAAGCAATAATGAATGGTTAATTAATAATAACTGAATAACACTGTTAAAATTCATAATGTAATACAATTTATGTACATTACATAGGCTATAAATGCCTGCAAATGGCGCTAAAAGGCCTGATAGTTACTGTTGAAACACTTACAGGATAATCAAATTCTGGAGGGTGCTAGTGTTTTGATGTTGAAGTAATTTAATATTGACCAAACATTTGATTTAAATATATTGCGATGGGAAATGCTAGCCTCTTTAATTTCTTCAACAACAACATGCAGACATCACAACCCTTACAAAAACTAATCCTTGATTTTATTGAAGTAAAATTTCTTGTGTGTCATTTCTGAATGCTTGAGACTATAAAAATTAATCAGACAATTGTATTAGTAAAATCATAGCCATTGGCAACTGTCTAGCTACATTTGTAATTTGTAAATAATACAATTTAATTACAATTTAGTTATTTACTTTTATATTTTATTTAAAGTTCTATTTTGACCCCTATAGTAGTTTTTAAGTTTTTTTTTTTTACTTCCATAATAATTTCGGGGAGGGGTCACAACAATACCTTTCTGCTTAGGGCCCCCATTTGGCCAGCAGCGGCCCTGCAAACATTAACATCCCCACTGTCCCTCTCATGGGACACTGCACTTATTCACAAAAGTACTTTTTTTTTTTTTTTTTTGCATTTTGCTTTAAAGCCCTACTGGTTATTTAAATGTTTTATTTGTGTGCTGCTCTGACATGCGTTTTTTTTTTTTTTTTTTTCTGAGCACACTCAAAGCGTGTGCACAAAAACGAGAAAACCCGTCAAACAGCCCCTGATTACTGAACTAAGTTATGTAATGTTTTAATACTGTCAAAACACACAAGGTTTATGCATAGACTCAGTTGGTTATGTCTAAAATGAAAAAAAAAACGGATGCATGACTGTAGATGTGTGCAGGGACAGTACATGCTGCCACTGGAATTGAAGGAATAGTTCACCCTAAAATTTATTTTCTGTCATTTGTTTATTCACTCACATGTTGTCCCAAACCTTTTCTTGTGCTGCACACAAAAGAAGATATTTTGAAGAAGCTGATAACCAAACAGTTAATGGTCCACATTGACTGTGATAGTAGGGGGAAAAATACTCTGGAAGTCACTGTGAACCAGCAGCTGTTTGGTTTTTTCCACCTTCTTTAAAATAGAGTTTATGTTTGTGACGAGTAGGACCGGGGCCGAGAGCCGTGGGAACGGAGCGAGGCCGGTGGAGTAATTGGGAAATGAGCGACACCTGCTCCACTCACCGGGCGCCAGTCCGACGGAGGAGATCGGAAGGATACAAAAGAGGAGCGACGACAGTGAAGCACGAGAGAGGACCAGGCCTGGGTTTTATTTTACTTAACTTATTTTTGTTTTTCTTCTTGTAGACGCGGACGACTGCCGCGCTGTTTTGGGTTTATTTGGTTATTAAAGGTTTATTTTGAATGTTCGCTGGGTTCCCGCCTCCTTCTTCCCGTGACTATGGCGTTTTTATATTGTTAAACTGGTGCCGAAACCCGGGAGGAAGGAGGGACGCGCTGCCAAAGATCCCTCACCGCTGGGGGTGAATCCGCGGTGCCGTTGAGCAGGGCGTAGCAGTCTGGCGCCGGGGACGCTCGAGGCAGTGGGCTGGAGTGAGTGCCGGGGACCGACGAACTCGTTGCCGGCCGTCCGCGATGTGGAGGGGCAGCTGCCGTCCAGTGAGGGGTGCGGAGGAGTCGCCGCCATTCGCCAGGTGGCCGGAGCCTGCTGCCATCCGCCGGAATGGGGAGGAGCAGGGAACGGGGGACTCCTGCCGGCTGCCCAAAATCGGAGGAGCCGTCGCCATCCACCGGGTGGCGGAGGAGTGTCATGCCGTCCACTGAGGGCCATCCAGTGCCGCCGGCAGGCACCGCGGAAGAGTTCACACAGCTGGTGGAGGGCCGAGCGGCAGCGTGTCTGGGAACCGGAATTTTTTTTTTTTCTCCTCTCTCGTCTCTGTCACTTCTCATCCTTCCATCTCCTTTTCTCTCGCCTCGTCTGTCCTTACCCCCGGGTTCCCGCAGGTCACCGTGAGTGGCCCCCCCCCCCGGTACCCCCCCCGGAGAGAGCGCAGTCTCGGGAGTACCCCCCCCCCCCCCCACGGCCTGCGAGGGGCGATGGGGGTATGTGACGAGTGGGGCCGGACCGAGAGCCGTGGGAACGGAGCAAGGCCGGTGGAGTGATTTGGAAAGTGAGCGACACCTGCTCCACTCACCGGTCTCGAGTCCCACGGAGGAGATAGAGATTGCTAATGTGTCGTCATCATGACGTATTCCCAGTGGTGAACGCAAGGCATTTTGGGAAACCGCGGCACAAACATAACGCGCCAGACTTCTATGCATGGAGGGAAGAAGGCTGTTATAAACTGGAATAGTCGTTCTCACGATAGAAGTGGCGTAAAGCTTAAGAACGGAATATCCTTTTATCGTTTTCCAGCGTGGAAAAATAATAGTACAAGCCATGTTTCAGAGGTGACAATAAAGTTGACGAATGGCATGGATAACGTTAGCAGCAGTAAGGAGCCCAAGATTTTACCTTCGATAACACTCCACACGATGGTGTGTTCAAAACATTTTCACAAAGGTAAGTTACTATTACTCTCTTTAAATGTTATGTTGTGGGCAAATAACCACTGTGTTTTGTTTGACTCAACCAGACCATTAGATTTAACGTTAGGCCAATGTTAACTGTTAAGTAGCATGAAATGGCTAGAAGATGAGCTTAAGTTAACAACGTACTAAAGCATAACGTTAATCAGTTTTAAATGTTGTACATCTAGGCTACATAGCAATTTATTTGGTGACTGTGTTTGCAGGCAAACCTGCCTATGAAATGTTGAAGTGTGATCCTGACTGGACCCCTTCTCTGTACCTCGGCCATACTGAGGTCAAAGCTACGAACACAGACCGGTTCAAGCCCTTTTGGAGAATTATATACCATGCTACCATCTAATATGTAAATGTTTATTGTTTTCCAAAAGATTTTGTAATGTCTCTTCTCACATGTAATGATTTTTAGCCATGTCTGTAAATAAAATACACAAAGACTGAATGAAATTCTGCCTCCTTTATCTGTATTAAGGAAGAATTGTGCAAAATCAGTGTTCTTTGGTTGCAAACACAAGTACATAACTTAAATAGTAGTAACAATCCAACTTAATTTCAGTTTCTTTACATATTTAACATGTAAACACATTTAAATGAATACATTTACATTATAAAAAGTCCATAGAAAACTTCGTGTGTGTATGCACTAACACTTAGTATCGTGTAGTTGTAAATATATGGGTGCTGGAAGTTCGGCAACAGTTTGATGTCCCTTGACCAGTCGCTCTGCTCGTAAGGATCCAGTCCTTTGATTCCCTTTTTTTTCTCGTCATATCTCGTCTTTGCATTAGGATTTAGTTTTAGGCGGTATGGTCCGACAATGTTTTTCTTTAGTCCGCTGCATTTTGTACGATTATATTCTGTTTTTCACGCTAATTTTTCATTATTTTCATGCCAGAACACTAGCCTGCTATGCCAGCCCAGGTAAACTGGCCAAACATACCCATAATTCTTTGCGTTCTGATGACGTTGCCCCGCCCAGTTTGGTCACATGTCTTAGCGATCTCTATTGGGAGGATACAAAAGAGGAGCGACGACAGTGAAGGACGAGAGAGGACCAGGCCTGGGCTTTATTTTGTGTTAGGTTTTTGTGTTTGTGCGCGGCAGTCGCCCGTGAGGGGCTGTCGCGCTGTTTTATTTTTATTTGGTTATTAAAGTTTTTATTCGAGTGTTCGCCGGTTCCCGCCTCCTCCTTCCCGTGACTATGGAGTTTTATTGTTACAATGTTTAGCAGAAGAAAAAAACTCATTCAGGTTTAAAACACTTTTGAGTCGGTACATGAAGGTATAAAAAACAAAACACTAACCTATTTTAATTTTTGGCTGAATTAATCCTTTAATGTTAATAAAACACCAAACACAAACAGAAAAATCACTCAATACTCTTGACTGAAAAACTTTAAAACAGTTGCTTTAATAGGATCAATGTGTTTTATTTTTATTTGTTCATTATTATTTTAGCTTCTGCTAAATACTATTGTACCTGAAAATAAAACACTGTTATTTTTATTTGTGTTTTGTGTGTATTTGTAATGTATATCTTTTTTTTTTTTTTTTTTTTAATAACGAAGATAAAATAATGACAAAGATTTTTATCTTCTCCCACATTGGCCTAAATATCCATACTTTTTTCATATTTTGTTACCTTAATGTAACAAGATTTGTCTTTATTATAGGGATATTAATTTAGCTGTGATGCTCAAACAGCTTGCAAAATAGAAAAAACCAACATGACAAACAATCATGATATTTCGAAAAAAAACAACAACAAAAAAAAACAATACACCACCCAGACCCCCGGTCCGCGCGATTGTGCCCCTCATAGCGCCATTTCGCCCCTGCCCCTCCAGAGGTCTGTGCACGCCACTGAGTACTGCCGCACGAGCGCGCGGTCTCTCTTTCCAAAAGCGCGCGCGCACACCTCTCTCTGCGTCTGATCTGTTCAGAGAGCGGCTGAGAGGAGCAGCGCTTTAGGTTAAACATGTATATACCAGTGAAAACAGTTTTATTGAGAATTGTGTTAACTGTGTTAAAATACAGTTTGTGAGCAGTTTCAAATGTATTTTTTTGCAAGTTGAATGCATTGTAAATGTATATTCACTTTATAAGGAAATGTCAGCTTTTTTTGGCAGTAGCATGTGTACACTACATTGTCTAATAACTGGTCTTCAGTGTTATTCTTTAAATGAAAAACCTATAGATAATTTATGGGGATGCATAAAAGAAAAAAAAAAAAATCATACAGAACCACCCATAACCCTACCCTAACCCTAACAAAAAAAAAAAAAAAAAAAAAAACTTGCAAACACATCCATGCACACATACACGTGCACATTCACTCACAAATATTAATAAATCACACTCACTCAAATCACCTCTCTCTCTCTCTCTCTCTCCCTCACACACACACACACACACACAGATTAATAATGTACAGTACATTATAAACAGGTGCAAGGTTTGTGTGATTCGATTATTCATTCATATTTTTTCTTGTTGTTTGTATTCTTTTGTTATAAAGAAAGGATCTAACTTAAAGAGATACTCCCACCCCAAAATAAAAATTGTCATTAATCACTTACCCCCATGCCGTTCCAAACCCGTAAAAGCTTTGTTCGTCCTTTGGAACACAACTTAGGTTATTTTGGATGAAAACTGGGAGGCTTGTGACTGTCCCATAGACTGCCAAATAAATAACAGTGTCAAGGTCCAGAAATGTATGAAAAGCATCGTCAGATTAGTCCATCTGCCATCAGTGATTTAACCGTAACATTATGAAGTGACAAAAATACTTTTTCTACACGAAGAAAACAAAAATAAGTCAAGTCAAGTCCCCTTTATTTATATAGCACTTTAAACAAAAAAGAATGTGTCAAAGCAATGGAACAACATTAATTATGAAAACAGTGTGTCAATAATGCAAAATGACAGTTTAAGGCAGTTCATCATTGAATTCAGTGATGTCATCATCTCAGTTCAATTTAAATATTGTTCTGTGCAATCATTAGCAATCAAGTCAACGATATCGCTGTAAATGAAGTGTCCCCAACTAAGCAAGCCAGAGGCGACAGCGGCAAGGAACCAAAACTCCATCGGTGACAGAATGGAGAAAAAAAACCTTGGGAGAAACCAGGCTCAGTCGGGGGGCCAGTTCTCCTCTGACCAGACAAAACCAGTAGTTCAATTCCAGGCTGCAGCAAAGTCAGATTGTTCAGAAGAATCAGCTGTTTCCTGTGGGTTTTGTACCTGTGGTTGTCTGAGACAAGGTCTTTACAAGGGATCTATATCTGGGGCTCTATTTGTCCTGGGGCCAGTTGCATAAAACTGTTTAGACTAGTCTTAAAAAGTTAGTCATCTAATTTTTTTTCTTCAAGACTGTTCATAACTTTTATAATTCAGTTATGAAAAGGTAGATTGGTTTTGTTTGTATTGGAAAAGTAAGACAGAGTAGCTCTTGGCAGCTGCTAGTTGGTCAAACTGGTTCTTAAGACACATTCTTAACATGGTGGCTAAGTTTATGCAACTGGCCCCTGGTCTCCGCTGACATTCAGAGCTGTAGAGGTTTTCTCTAGGTGCTGATCCACCATCTGGTCTGGATACAGACTGGATCTGGTGGCTATTGTGACCTCGGAATAAGAAAGAAACAGACTATTATTAGCGTAGATGCCATTCTTCTTATGATGTAACGAGTACAATCAGGTGTTATAGGAAGTGTTCCCTGTTCCGGTTGACCTAATTAATGCAGCCTAACAATCCTTTAACGGATTTGGATATTAGAAGCGTATTAAGCCGCGTTTCCACTGCAGGAACTTTACCTAGGAACTAGGGACTTTGGGCTGGTACTCGGTGTGTTTCCTCCGCAGGCAGGAACCAGGAACTAAATAAAGTTCTGGGTAAAAAAAAAAACCTCAGAAAGTCCCTGCTGGCGAGGTGGTACTTTTTCAAAGTTCCAGAACTTTCAGGGGCGGGACTTGGGCGCTAAACATGCTGATTGGTTGAGTTCACGCAGCATTGTGATTTCAGCCACCATTTATTTGTGATCATTTTCAAAATATTACTGTTATTACATCATGAAATGTAATTTTAAAAGTATTTCAGGCGAGAATGCAGTTGTTTAAAACTCAAATCTGTGTTTTATTTATAAAGACAGCGCCTATTTTAAAAATGTGTTTCGCCGATTTTGGAGATGGTGAGCTCTACCGCGATCAGCGGGAGCTCAGTGCTCATGTATCCGCTGATAGCAGCCTCACCACAGCTAGATCTTCTGATATGTGCCGCTGCTCATGTTTTACCAACGAGAGCTAAACATAAAATATCATTTGTTTTGGGGTAAATCTAACAGGTAATCTTTTGTCTGTATTCAATTTATCTATATGTTAAAATGAAAATAAAAAAGGCAAATTGATATAATATTTAGTTTCATTGTAATGACTGTATATATATACACATTTCCCTGACCTAAATACATTCTTGCAGCTATTATTATGTTTAAATGAAAATGAAAGGAGGCAGTGGTATTTGACATCCTGTTTCGTTTTTATTGTAAATATACATTGAGGAAAATTGCAGTAGCCAAGGAGGTGACTGATGTTATCAAGTGCGCTGCTGTTAGCAGAATTACCGGATTTGCGTCGTCGTGGACATCACACTCCCGAGCCGAATGTGCAAAGACCTACAGTAACTACCGCAGATGCAAGTCCAAAATCAGCTTACCTTTTGTACTGAGAAACGCTCACAGACCTACATCACTAGACTCTTTGCCTAATCTTCCCGGTACTTTAGACCGCGGTGGAAACGCAGAAAGCAACAGGTCTGGGGGTTGGATAGTGGGGGGGGGGAGTTCCTAGGGAAAAAAGTTCCTGGTACCAAATGTTCCAGGTAATTTCGGTGGAAACGCGGCATTAGTGTGTTATGTGTAAGCCAGGTTAAAGAGATGGGTCTTTAATCTAGATTTAAACTGTGTCTGCCTCCAGAACAATGTTAGGCAGGTTATTCCAGAGTTTAGGCGCTAAATAGAAAAGGATCTGCTGCCTGCAGTTGATTTTGATATTCTAGGTATTATCAAATTGCGTTTTGAGAACGCAACGGACGTGGAGGACTATAATGTAACAAGAGCTCATTCAAATACTGAGGTGCTAAAGCATTCAGGGCTTTATAAGTAATAAGCAAGATTTTAAAATTTATACGATGTTTGATAGGGACCCAGTACAGTGTTGACAGAACCGGGCTAATGTGGTCATGCTTCCTGGTTCTAGTAAGAACTCTAGCTGCTGCATTTTGGACTAGCTGGAGTTTGTTTATTAAGCATGCAGAAATTCCACCCAATACAGCATTACAATAATCTAACCTTGAGGTCATAAATGCATGGATTAACATTTCTGCATTTGACATTGAGAGCATAGGCCGTAATTTAGATATATTTTTTGAGATGGAAAAAATGCAGTTTTTACAAATGCTAGAAAACGTGGCTTTCTAAGGAAAGATTGCTATTAAATAGCACACCTAGGTTCCTAACTGATGATGCAGAATTGACAGAGCAGCCATCAAGTCTTATACACACTGTTCTAGGTTATTACATGCAGAGTTTTTTAAGTCCTATAATTAACACCTCTGTGTTTTTTCAGAATTTAGCGGTAAGAACTTACTCATCATCCAGTTTTTTATATTGACTATGCATTCCATTAGTTTTTCAAATTGGGTATGTTTCACCGGGCCACAAAGAAATATAGAGCTGAGTATCATTAGCATAACAGTGAAAGCTAACTGTGTTTCCTGATGATATCTCCCAAGGGTAACAATGTAAAGCGTGAAGAGTAACAGCCCTAGTACTGAGCTTTGAGGTACTCCATACTGCACATGTGATCGATATTGATACCTCTTCATTCACTGCTACGAACTGATGGCGGTCATATATGTACGATTTAAACCAGGCTAATGCACTTCCATTTACATGCCAACAAAGTGTTCTAGTCTATGCAAAAGAATGTTGTGGTCAATAGTGTCGAATGCAGCACTAAGATCCAATAGCACTAATAGAGAGATACAATAACGATCAGATGATAAGAGCAGGTCATTTGCAGCTCTAAGGGGAGCAGTATCGGTACTATGATAGGGTCTAAATCCTGACTGGAAATCCTCACAGATGCCATTTTTCTCTAAGAAGGAATATAATTGTGAGGATACTACCTTTTCTAGTATCTTGGAAGAAAAGGGAGATTCGAGATCGGTCTACAATTAACTGGTTCTTAGTGGTTAAGTTAAGTTGTGTTTTTTTGATGAGAGGCTTAATAACAGCCACTTTGAAGGTTTTGGGGACATATCCTAATGACAATGAGGAATTAATAATAGTCAGAAGAGGATCAATGACTTCTGGAAGCACCTCTTTTAGGAGCTTAGATGGAAAAGGGTCTAACATACATGTTGTGTATAACAACTTTATTCAAACAATTTGTCTCCTCTGTGTCTTTCCACATCACCATAGCGCCATTTTGGAGAATATGGGCTGAACTCAAACGGGGTACACTCTTCTGTTTCAGCTGGTCCACAAGGATATGTTTTCTACATGGATTTATGATCTGATTTAAAGAAAACAGTGCATCAGTGCAGTGTTGGCTGACACTGAGAGTGTACGCAGTTTGAGTTCAGCTCCATAATGGCGCTAACCTGATTTGGAGAGACACAGAGGAGAAGAATTGTTCAATAAAGTCGTTATTTTTTTGTTTTCTTCGTATACAAAAAGTATTCTCGTCACTTCATGTTACGTTGAATCACTGATGGCAGATGAACTATTCTGAAGATGTCTTTCATACTTTCCTGACCTTGACCACTGTTATATAGTTGGCAGTCTATGGGATAGTCTCAAGCCTCCCTGTTTTTTCATCCAAAATATCTTAAAACTGTGTTTCAAAGACAAACAAAGCTTTTATGGGTTTGGAACGACATGGGGGTAAGTGATTAATGACAAAAAAAAATCATTTTGGGGTGGTGTATACCTTTAAGGATTTGTTTTCATGTCCCATAAATGTGATTTCCTGTTTGAAGAATGCCATTTGGTGGCATAGAAACCATTTTACGTGAATTGTTTAATACTTTTTTCATGGTTTTCTTCCATGTTTGAGGCATATTGAAACGACGACGAATATTGCGTACCTAAATACTTTTCAATTCATGCTTTTATGTTAGACTTATTTATAATTATTGTATCAACATCTCAGCTGTATGTGGACACTTTTTGACTAGAAATGCATATTAGTGGAAGGCTTTATTGTCCCAATAGGGTGGCATCCATTTATTAATTTAAATTAAAATTTACACTCAATAAGTTAATATTGCATGCTGTTTTTACGATGTACTACAATACTGAGGTGCAGATAATTGCCACTCTTTGCAATAAGTAGTAAAATTTTAAACATAATGTAAATATAATATAATATAAATATATATTGTTATAGCACTTATATATCATTGCTCTTTTGTGTGTTTTGATTGCTTCCATTGTCCTCATTTGTAAAGTCGCTTTGGATAAAAGCGTCTGCTAAATGACTAAATGTAAATGTAAAATGTAAATATAAATCTATGGCTATTTGCACTTAGTGCATGCTGTTATTTGAACTTAGTGTAAATAGTATCTGTTGCTATTGCACTTAGTCTAAATACCATATCACTAAAAATGCTGCTATTTGCACTTAGTGTAAATAGCATCTATTGCTATTTGCACTTAGTCTAAACAGTGGCGTACCGCACATCTTAAACCCCAACCCCAACCCTCCTCTCCCCCCACAAAGAACGAGATGGAGCCCCTCCCACCAGCGGTGATGTCATGTACGAAAATTTATTGCACACCTGCTGCGAGTATACTACTGACTCCGTCTCTCCCATTTACATAGCTAACTGATTTATCAGTCATGAACATGGTCAATTATCATTCACTTGGTTTTGTTTGGTTTCTGTTTAACCTTGTTTTACTTGATGCATCCAACATTGAAACAGACCATTACACTCATCATGCATTCACATCTTTAGGCCACTTATTCTTGACTGCTTCATGCTATACTGTCTCTTTTCTGTTTAGTTCTATTTTTGTTAATACATTTTCTATGTTAATTGCACTTTCTTGTGTGTCCCCCGTTCTTGTTATGTCCTTAACATGGGGCAATGGGGCATAACATTACAGCATAGTGAAAATGGTCATTTTTGTATATTGATCAAGAGTTTGTATAATCTGAAGTACACAGGGGTTGTAGTTGGTCATCTCAAATCTTCACAAAGTTGGATTATATATATATTTTTTTTTATTTTTATTTTTTTATTTTAACAACACTGGAAATCCCATATCTTACTAATACATCAGTTTGAGACCCTCAATATTCTAAGGCTTGTCATCCACACTAATAATCCACCTCCTTATTTTGAGTTTTAGAATGTTGGCAGTTCTTCAACAGAATCATAGTTTTATCAGTGTCTCATGGCGACTCCTGCATACACAACATTTTCCTCATGAACTCTCTGAAAGAAGCACAAGCCACATGTTCACATCACACACATGTTGTTATCAAGAACATTACTGACCATTTATCAGACAGACTAAAACTGATGTAGTGCTGTTGTGTGTGTGATAGGTCACTGGGTTCTCAACCAAGTTCCCTCACTCACACTGCTGAAATAATACACACAATGTACACACAACAATAAATGCTCTTACCGATTTTTGTGATTTTCTTTTGTAAAATGTTGGATCAGCATATGTTATGTCTTCACTACTGCAAACTGTTGAAAACAATGACAGATGTGTAAAAACAACAACAAAAAATATTTATTGTAGTGTTTTCTCTGCTGCAACACTGTATTACATTACTTTAATAGTAATACTTCAAGGTTGCTATAGGTCATTATATAACCCTATAAGAGCAGAGCTATAAGGTTTGGTGATTTTTTTTTTCTTCTTTTTTAAGAAGGGTTAAGTCATTTTCTATTTAAAACCTACAGATACAATTTGAACTGGGTCACAGAGTGTCTCTGATGCGATCTGGAGGGAAAAAAATATTACCTCAAATCGCATTATGTGTGTTTTTTTTACAATAATTTTTAGCACTAATAACAGAAACCTTCATGTCATTTTTCCAAACCTTTAGACAAATAAACTCCCAACCGATGATCAAATGTGATTTTGCAAAATCAGTGCAATGGGCCCAGAATTCCTAGCGACGGAATTGGTGCAAATTCATGGTTTCAGGCCCATCCACAGTTTTATCACCTTGTATATACCCCCCATACTTCCCTTTCATTAACCAGACTGAAAAATTTTTCGCCACGTGGATGTGAAAGGTTCACAATAGGCCACCTCACAAACAATCACTCTTCTCCAGGTCATGGATGATTCTTGCAATTACATCACAGGAGGAGACCAATGTCAGGGCCTGGATTTGCCATGCCAGAATTTTTTTTCCAAGATGTTTAGCTAATTAAAACGTTCATTACAAATGTGGATGAGAACCTGTGGCCAAATCCACACAGATAGGGTTGATAAAACATCAAAGAGCAGTGAGGAAACACTCCAGTTGACATTTTACTCTAGGCCTACTGCTAGTTTTTTTTTTTTATCTTCTTTATTTTTTTTTATCTAAAGTTTTTGAAAAACCTATTGTGAATTGATTATTCCATCAATAATTTTCAGATTTTGTTCAAAGATTCCAGTGTCTTTAATTTTTTTATCTCTAGTCTATTACAATGATGCATGAATGTGTAGAATCATCATGAAATCTACATCATGTGTTTTGTTCTACTATATTTAATGATTGTAATAACTACACAATGAAACTATGGATATCTTGTGTGTGGGTGATCTAAAGAAATGTTCCTATGATATTTCATGATAGATTCGTTTTTTATGAACCAATGGTTCCACAAATTCAAGGCTTGTTTAAAGAAAAAAAACTCAACATGAAATGTTTTTGAACATTGGACAACCTGTGTTACAAATAATGACTGTTTTCAGTTTTGTCTATTGAGTTTTGAAAAATAACATTGCCGTTCTGAAATTGGTGAAAAAAAAATGATAGTAAAAAAATTGTAACTGAGAAAAAAGGTAAAACATGCAAACATACTCCAATTTGAGCCATACAGACTCAGGTATATAACACACTTAAATAGTCAATCAACCAATCCATCAATCAATCAATCCCCTCTCTCTATCTTTCTAATGACTGCATTAGTTTGCATATGAATCTAAACAATAAACCTATAAACCTGACAAATGTCTTGTGGTGTGGTAACTGTAGTAAAAGCAAACCGTTGAGTTTTGCATTATTTTCCTAACCATTCAATTCCCTGGAGTCAGTTAATCATTACTTAACATGTATTTTATAGATGTCGCAACAATTGGTAATACTTGCCCTCTTGGTCTGTTTTCCTGCAGATGCAGAAGATCCTGACTGCAGCGACAATCAGCAAGAGATCCAGCAACAGCAGCAGAAATCAAGCACTATGTACAAGAAATGTAGACCTTGATCTATAATGGACAAAATTAAACATTAATGTGAATGAATATGTATGCCTGATCTATATGAAATATCAGCACTATACTACTGTATAAACTTGAGAGATCAGTTCAGTAAATAAACTATATATATATATATATATTACACACACACACACACACACACACAACAAAACACAAACACAAAACACACACACACACACACAGAAGTACTTGGACATGGTGGACAGAGCTGACTGATCTCCAGATGTTGAGTCTGGTTGCTGATGGAATTGTTCACATACACAGCTGTAGGTGTTTTTTTATCCTGATATTCCACCTCCAGAGGTAGAGAGAGACTGATGCTGAGATCAGACACACTGATGCTGGACAATAAACTGTTTCCTTTGTACCAGGAGAGAGTCACCAGCACTCACATTCAATCACTGAACACACCAATGAACAATTCTGCTGTGATGATGATGATGATGATGATGATGATGATGATGAACAGTCTCTGCTGATGACAGGAAAAGAGAGACGAGCTAAAAAACATGAGAACATAAAGATAAATGATTCGTGGAGTGAATGTTAAAGTAGGTGAGGCAAACACATTGAGATGAACCAAGACTGATCACAAGAAAAGCCTTCAGTAAGAAAATGTACTGCTGATTTTTTGCCAGGACATGATCTGTTTTTTCTGATTTTATTTATTTATTTATTTAGTTTAAATTATTTATTTATTTATTTACTTTACAGTCTGGGTAATGTGATTCTTTAGTGATTATTTTTATAATTTTTTTAAAAATACTATAGTGATTATTAGATGTGCATCTTCACAGAAACTTTTTGTCCAGAGTCTGTGGTTCTGGTGTTTGTGATGTTCAAAGATCCAGTCTGATCCAGCTGCAGTCTGTCTCTGAATCTCCCATTCAGCTGCAGTCTGTCTCTGAATCTCCCATTACACTGGTCATCTATACAGATATATCTGCGATCTCTAAGGATTTGAGCTATGATAATGTCATGAAAATCCCATCTAATCCAATATGGGTGAATCTCCCTCCATCACTGTCACTGACTTCACTTTTATCACCAAACACACCTGAAAATCATGCAGAAAAGTTTACTTGCAGAAATATTTACAAAAGATTCACCATATTTAGAGTTTTTGCCATTTATATATATAACTATTTATAATTATGTCATAGTAAAACAACCCTTTACTAGTCACTAAATGCAATGCATAATTTAATACATAGTCACAACAATCCAAATTGTATGTCACTGGAAGGGAAAAATGATTTATAGTCAGAAAAAAACACACAAATAAATAATAGAAATAATTACAGAATTATGCACATGTGAACTAACGATAATTAATTAAGCCTTGAAAATAGCTTACTTACCACTCAGACTCCATAAGCACCAACAGAAAAATATAAACATGTCAAATGTTGTCGGTTTCAAATAACAACAGTTATTAATTTTTGAAATGGATAACGCAGGACAACGTTACTGTTATAATAATTACTTTGAACGTGTTAAAGCGATAGCTGAGCTGAAGAGGACAGCACACCGTACTGAAGTGTTTTAGCGAAACTCTGCTCTGTGTGAATACTCCCCCTCTAAGGCACCTCCCTTCACAGAACTGTATGACTTCTCAGATAGTTTTCTGGTAAAGCAGACATGCTGAAGTAATTACTTTTACGCCACAAAGCGACCGTTACAAATCCATTGTCCTTATCAAGCAGAGCAACCGCTTGTCAGTTGCTTATAAAGGCTGTGTGGATATTTCATATTATGAAACTGTAATATAATTGACTCAATCCAATATAATTCAACAGCTTTGTTTGTTGCGGTGATGACGTTTGGTGTGGTTCCTTCGACAAAAACCAACAGGATTTTTCATCTGACTTTTGGATTATTACAGAAAAAAGCTCTAGGCCATAAACAAACTACGATCGCAACGTAGTTCCAACTTTATTAAAATAAAAAAAAAAAAAAAAAAAAAAAAAATCACTTAAAAAAAAAAAAAAAAAAAAAAAATAAATTCACTTAAAATGAATACAAATCCGCAAGCAGATGTTGATTCAACGTCGATTTTTGGTTGTAAAGGTCAGTATCGGTCGTCGATTAAATTTCGATGTTGAATCGACGCTCACTATTTGGTCGGAACATCAGAACGTTATTTCGTGAAAAATAAAACATCGATTCAACGTCTTAATCACGTTGACTCATCAACCGACACAGCCGACGCATCTGATTTAAAATAATAACGTCTGATATAAGTTGAAACTTGATCAGAGGAATCGGAGATCTGCGCGTGCACTCTCACAGAGAGAAAAGAATTTTATAAGGGGAATGGGGGATCTTCTGGTTCACTCTCACAGAGAGAAAAGGGGTCACTAAATATATCTTTAATCATTTAAGTCTTAAGTTGAAAATGTGTCCAGTGTTCACACACACACACACACACACACACACACACACACACACATACATACAGGTAAGCCTGCATTGTAAGGACAGTTTCTTCAAAACCAGAAAAAAAATAAAAATAAAATGTAAAATTAAATTAAAAAAAAAAATAATAAAATATTCAAATAAAAATGTAAATGCTTTAAAAAATCAAGGCATAAAAACTCTAAATTTATTTTTTATTTATCATTTATAAAACAAGATACACAACATCCTGATTTTTTTGCTGAATTACAATGACATTGTGACGAGTGGGGCGGGGCCGAGAGCCGTGGGAACGGAGCGAGGCCGGTGGAGTGATTAGGAAAATGAGCGACACCTGCTCCACTCACCGGTCTCGAGTCCCACGGGGAGATCGGGAGGATACAAAAGAGGAAGCGACGATAGTGAAGGACGAGAGAGGACCAGGCCTGGGTTTTATTTTTGTGTTGGTTTTTGGTTATGCGCGGCAGTCGCCGTGAGGGGCTGTCGCGCTGTTTTATGTTATTTTTTGTGATTAAAGCTTTATTTGAATGTTCGCCGGTTCCCGCCTCCTTCTTCCCGTCATTCTGGAGTTTTTATTATTACAGTTTAAAGCTTTATTTGAATGTTCGCCGGTTCCCGCCTCCTTCTTCCCGTCATTATGGAGTTTTTATTATGATGACATCACAGCTCATTAGAATATGACCAATACACACAAAACATGACAACACCCTGCACACAAAGACAGTAGGGTTTTATTAGGACTGTGAATTCATAATAATAAAACTACTATACTTATATATTATATAAAACAAAATAACATTGGTTTATATAAATGAAACAATTTTAAAATTTATATCTGCAATCCAAAATGTATATTTATATGAATTTAATGCCATAGCAAAACTTTTATTTTGCAGTTTTAGACTGCAGATATATGTTTGATATGGTCAAACAACTAAAAAAATTATCATTCTGTGAATAATCGCACACAGTGTGAATAGCTGCACAGGAAAACATGTTCTTTTAATTCAAGAGTGTGATCTCGTCATATAGTTGTGCTGCTTTGATTAGACTCAAGGACTGCCGACTGAATACCTTTAGAAATGCAATGTGTCTCCTTTAGTTAGGCTTGATGAGTAGAGATCAACGCGATTATGGATTTTACCGATATGTTTCCCCGATATTTAGGCCATTTTACCATAATCAGATATCTGTTTTGTAATATCGGTTTCACCGATAAATGCTGAATTTAATCTCTCTCTCTGTTGTAAATTTGCTCCATCATTAGTCTCGTGAAGCCGCTTTCATATTGCTGTTCACTCAGCGGGTTGATGTGGTTGATGCTCAGGAAATGCTCCAGCACGGCCACCGCATGTAACTTTTAACAAGATTCACTTGTTTAAAACACCAAAAATTGTATTAACATTTACTATATAACCATTATTTTGCTAGTAAACATCTAAATAAATACAACTCTATGGGAAATTAATTATTTATTATCGCCGCGAGCAATCGCAGTTGGAGTATAGTTCTGTGTATGAATAAAACCGGCAGGCATTTCATAATCTATAAGGACAAAACATTTAATAATTTTATATAACATTCCAGTTGAGAAAATGCAATAACAATACAATGTTTTGTTTGTTTATATTCAAATATTCCAGAGAACATTATCCAGTGAATTATTATTGACTCTGTAGCTAATAAACGTCTTATAAATCTAGTAAAACGGTAGTTTAAAATGAAGTTGATATGACTCCGGTCCTTTATTTATTTTCTCCTTTTGAAAAACATTAGACATTCTACATTTATTTTGCTTATTGTTTAATATTAGTGTTGTTTCTGTTGATGCTTTTTATAAATAAAATGTTTTTTATTGTGGCTGTAATATAAAGATTAAATTTAACATGAAAGACTAATTTTCAACACTGAAAGATGACTTAAAAGAGGAAAAAACCAAAGTGAAGTATGTTCTTTCTTCACTCAGTTGTATTTATTTACTTTATAACAGTTAATAAATATTGGTTCTGCATATCGGTTATCTGGCACATAAACATGAAAATAATTGGTATCGGTAATAAAAAATCCATATTGGTCGATCACTATTGATGAGTTGCAGTATAAACAAAAACACATTCACTATGAATCCTGCTGAAGACAGATTTTTAATGAAACACAGACTCATTCAAACACTGATTACAGGGAAGAAAAACACTTCCTCATCTGAGTGATGGCAACATCCATTCTGGATTTACTGAACAACAGCTGCTTGGACCAGTAAACAGTCAATGTAAATGATGCATTTTGGTCATCTCGCAAACAATGCATATACTTCTTACCAGAAAAAAATAAAATAAACAAATTTAACGACAAGAAAAAAAAAACTTTTATTTTTTTTATTTCATGACTTAAGAGTTTCAAGTTCACCGTTTTCAAAGTTTATTTGTATAGCACTGTTCTTTTACGATAAAATCATTTTGCAATTTTTGTCTATTTATATTAACAATTAACAAACTTTGATTTGATTATAGAGTTATAAAATGTTAGTTATATGATTTGTAGATTTGATACTACAAAAAATACGATATTTAGCCAGGACATTAACATTATTAGCCGGTGGTGGGTGAGTGTCTGTGTGTGCTCAGTATTAGTGTGTTTGGTGTGTTCCTCACATAAATCGACGCATAATATATTTATTTATATTTCAAGTGAGATCTTAGTTTAGTGAAAGAGTCAGTGCTCGCGAAATTAATGATTAAGTAATTAAATCGAGAAAGAAAATGAAGGCCACACAGACAGGAGGCTGTTTCTAATGTTAAGTGATCTTACCCAAGCATTCCAATTATTATTTTTCAATTTATTTTAAAATTTTTGTCTATTTATATTTACATATGTGTATCTTTTATTCATTTTTTTTTTTTCTGCGTGTTGTTGTTGTCTCTGTGTGCTGGAAAGCTTATGCCACTAAAACAAATTCCATGTGATGCACAAGCACACATTGGCAATAAAGCTCTTTCTGATTCTGGTTCTGTCAAATACAGAAAATGGGACATTTCACTATTCAAAACTAGTTCAATGAAGAAGTGTATGTAAGCTACGGCAGCAGCAAGGAAGATGAATTCATTTGAGACATTTAAAACCAGTAAAGCAGTATTACAAAAAATATTTACAATAAGAGTTGTAAAATCGTCATTATAAAGTGCAACAATCTTTGAGAACTAAGCTGGAAAAACACAATTTTTTATAGCTGCCTTCAGATAACAGTGACAGTGTAGAGGTCAGAAGGCGCAAACAGCACTATTCACTGACTTTCAGGACCTCCTCTGTTTCTCACAGAATCTACTGTACTGACCGTTTCTCTTGCTCAGGCTCTTCAGTTTTTTGTTGCACTGAAGACACTGATTTACTTTGCCTCTGTAGAGTCTGAAATGTTTCATCATTCTTCTCTTCCTGTCAGTGGTCTCACCATCTTCAACACCCTCCAGTCACTGAAACAAGAAAGCAAAGTACTGTAAACTGCTCTGACATTAACTATTACAATTAGCTTTATACAATGCTACCGAATGCATGCAATGTCTATAATAACTCTAGAAGTCTGATAGGTTAGAGGTTTTAAAAGGCCTTACAAGTCAGACAGAGAGAAACAGGATTATGAGTTACCTGCTTCTACGGAAAAAAAACAGTGTTGAGCCTCACTCTGAAAACTGTCAAAAAATAAAAGCTTGTGGTAAAAAATGAAGAAATTAAGGGACGTAAATAGTAGAAATTAGTACTGCAAATGTACAGTTTCTACTATACATTTATTATTATTATCTTTATTTTACAGTGTAATAGTATTACAATATATTTCTTATTGTCTGATAATTTATTTTAAAAATAATATTTTTATTTTTATTTTATTTTTTAGTAATAATGAATTGGTCAAAATCAGTAGGAATGTAGTCTACAGAAATGTTTAAAAAGTCTGTTCCTGTTACTGAAAGATGTTTGAGTTGGTTTCTCATAAAGAGTGAACCCAAGCATGAACACACACACATTTAAAGTTTTTTCCCAAACCATTCAGCCTTGAAATGATGGTTTACCATCGCCATATTCACCTCCCCAACAAAATCACCCACTCATTCTAGAATGACTGTTTCCAATTTGAGCTGCTTGAATCATCTGCTGAAATTTACTGTTTTTTTTTTTTATATACAGTACATATCACAATATATAAGGCTGAAAAAAAATATTGCAATGTCAGTTTTTTTTTTTATTATTTATTTTATTATTATTTATTTATTTTTATACTGAGGCAGCCCTAACAGCTAAATTTCAGACAGGACTTTAAGATAACATCAGTGTTTGTCTTTGAAATAAGCATGAACATTAAGTGTATTTCTATCAGCTATCTGTCACGGTTTCTTTAAACAGTGCTCTTAGCTCCTAATTTAATAAGCGCTGCTGGTGTCACACACAGTCATAAGACTAACACAGATCTGCACACTGCTCCAGATTTACCAGTCTTAGAAGTTATTGCTGCAGCATGTTCATTTCGATTAATCTCACATTTTTGTCTACAATATAATGCTATCCAATCATTGGATTTCAAACCTTGAGTATGTGATTCAATAATAATAAAAAAAACAGGCATTTTTTTATATTTATGCCGAGTTGGAAATATTCCTTTATTTGAATAACCTCAGTTTGATACAATACTTTGAGAATGCATCAGAAAGTGGATAAAATCAATTATTAGTAGTGCTTTCAATCGATAGAAAAAGGTAACTAATTAAACTGCAAATGTTTCTGAAATTAATCTTGATCTCACCAAACATTACTGTTTTTAAATATACTTTTATGTTGCAATAATTTTACATAAAATCTTCAAATGACTGTACAAACAACAAAGACAGTATATTTTTACTATTTGTTTAACAGCATCTTTTTTTTTCATAATAAGATGTTCTGCGACTAAATAAAATGCACTTATTGTTAAGAAAAATAGAGACAGAATCAGCAGTGGTGAGTGGTGGCCAACCCAGTCCCTGCCCTTTGCATTAATTGTGTTAAATATTTTTAATTTGTTCAACTGAAAAAAAATTAATCGTCGGCATTAATGCACTAAATTTTGACAGCACTGATTATTAGATTAGATTTATTATTAGCCATTAATATTATTAGACTAAATTATACAGTCCCATGCCATGATGTTTTGGTCTGGTCTGGCCAGAGGAGAACTTGCCCCTCGACTGAGTCTGGTTTTCTCCCAAGGTTTTTTCTTCCATTCTGTCTCAGATGGAGTTTTTGGTTCTTTGCCGCTGTCGCCTTTGTCTTGCATAGTTGGACACTTAATTTCTGGCGATATTGTCGACTTGATTGCACAGATACTATTTGAAGACGACTGAACTGGATGATGACATCACTGAATCAATGATAATCTGACTTTGACTGAAAAATTAACAGATGTTAAAAATTTACAGTGAAAGTGACGTGACATTCAGCCAAGTATGGTGACCCATACTCAGAATTCGTGCTCTGCATTTAACCCATCCGAAGTGCACACACACAGAGCAGTGAACACACACACACACACTGTGAACACACACCCGGAGCAGTGGGCAGCCATTTATGCTGCGGCGCCCGGGGAGCAGTTGGGGGTTCGATGCCTTGCTCAAGGGCACCTAAGTCATGGTATTGAAGGTGGAGAGAGAACTGCACACCCGGAGCAGTGGGCAGCCATTTATGCTGCCCCGAGACTCGAACTCACAACCCTTCGATTGGGAGTCCGACTCTCTAAACAATTAGGCCACGACTTCCCAGACATATAGAACTAGTATACTGTACATTGCACAGTGTAGTCACCCCTTCAAACTCTTTCACATTGTTAAATTGCAGCCCTTATTTAAATTCAATCAATCTGCACTCAATGTATCATAAGACAAAGCATAAATTCTGCATAAATTCTGGCAAAAATAAAATAAATAATAAAATAAAATAAAACTGAAATGACACACTGACACGAATCCATGAGCCACATTACAGAAGTGTCCTAATTCTAGAATCCTGTATTATCTGTGTAGTGACCATGGTGATTTCAGTTAGGATCACCTTTAGGACAAAAATCTATAATAGTGCAGCATATCCACACATCCCTTTCTCTCCCAAGTGGTGAGCATTTATAAATTATGGAGGCCCCTGTGGTCTTGGAAACCTTCCATATCTTGTTCTCTGATATGTGTTGTCAGCTGAGAGATCTAATATAGACAGGCATGTGCCTTTCCAAACCATGATTAATTGGCGGGAATTACCATTGGCAGACTCTAATCAAAGTATCTCAAATCTCAAAAATGATAAAGGTAATGGTACAGGCAGAGTGTATACATTAACGTTAATGTGTGTGTGTTTTTTAAAACAATATAATAGCTAGATATGTAAATTTTGCCAAACCATTCTGTCCTTCCAATGCAGTGTGTTTTCTGTTTAAATGTATGTAACTCTACCACAAGTCTCTGTCAACTTTCTATTTTGCAGATATAAAGTAAGCACACACAACCAAAATGACACAATACCTGTTCTGAACTTGGCAAGGGTCTTAACATCTCAGTAACAGCATCTATGTTCATCTGTAAAAGAGACAGTGAATGCACGTAAATACTGATGTCAAATATTTGCTCGAGCTAAAGACGGAAACAAATACTGTGATATGCCGTGAAACCATGCAACACACTGCACTGAAAGGACAGAGTGGTTTGATGGGACATTCATTCACTCGATTCATTCAGAAACAAAACAGCACTGTGTGTTGATCAGACATGCACAGCAGTTTTTGCTGTGGCATTATGGGTAATATTTTCAATGGCAAATTGTCAAAAACAGACAATATTGAGTCTAAAATATATCATAATATTACCTTTTTATTTATTGAACTGCTGTATAAAATCAGTCAAGGTTGCACTCATGTTAATTGGGACAAACAGCCCTTGTGTGATACTGCACTCATTACTCATAGGATATTGGTTATATGAAATATGAGACAAAAACCTATATTGGGCATTTACAGTAAATATGTAAACACAAAGAAAATATAAACTTTTTATCCTGCTATGGATTACTTTGTAGGTCCTCTTCATCTACTCATTCACCTTTCTCCATGTTTCTCTAATAAACTTGCTTAATGTGAGTTAGCCATGCCCACGTATTTTTACATGTTGCTATAAAACACATAATAAAAATATCTGTTTTATAGTGGACCTGTCATACCACAGTAACAATATACACCACCATACCACCCAGTCATAGTGTAGTCTATGATTACACTACAACGTCCTGACAAACCATTCTGTCCTTGAAATGCAGTGTGTTTTCCGGGTCACATATGGTGTAACTACAATGACTATGATTTCAATACAGTGTCCTGACAAACCTTTCTGTCCTTACAATGCAGTGTGTTTTCTGGTTCACATATGATGTAACTACAATGACTATGATTTCAACACAATGTCCTGGCAAATCTTTCTGTCCTTACAGTGCAGTAGTGATCGACTGATATTGATTTTTTTTATTACCGATACCGATAGCGATTATTTGCATGTTTATGTGCCAGAAAATCGATATGCAGAACCGATATTAATTAACTGTTATAAAGTAAATAAATGACTGAGTAAAGAAAGAATATACTTCACTTTGCTTTAAGTGTTTAAAGTGGAATATTTGAATATAACAAACAAAACATCGTATTTTATTGCATTTCTCAACTGGAATGTTTATAAAAAATTATTAATGTTTTGTCCTTATAGATTATGAAATACCTCCTGACAGTGTGGTTTATCTATGCATATACACAGAACTATACTCCAACTGCGATTGCTTGCGGCGATAATAAATAATTAATTTCAATAGAGTTGTGTTTATTAGCAAATTAATGGTTATATGGTAAATGTTAATACAATTTAGGGTGTTTTAAACAAGTAAATCTTGTTGAAAGTTACATGCGGTGGCCGTGCTGGAGCATTTCCTGAGCATCAACCCGCTGACTGAACAGCAATATGAAAGCGGCTTCACGAGACTAATGATGGAGCAAATTTACAACAGAAAGAGAATTAAATTCAGCATTTATCGGTGAAGCCGATATCACAAAACAGATATCTGATTATGGTAAAATGCCTAAATATCGGGGAAAATATCGGTAAATCCATATATCGGTCGATCTCTACAATGCAGTGTGTTGTATGATGAACAGTGTGTAACTCTACCACAAGTCTCTATGTCAACTTTGCAGATATAAAGTAAGCACACGCAACCAAAATGACACAATACCTGTTCTGAACTTGGCAAGGGTCTTGACATCTCAGTAATGGCATCTGTGTTCATCTGTAAAAGAGACAGTGAATGCACGTAAATACTGATGTCAAATATTGCTCAAGCTAAAGAAAGTACAAGACTAAATCTAGACTTTAAAAAACTAAATAGAGTAAATAGAGTAACTCAGAGTTCAAGCACTGCACGTTTTCAAAATCAAAAACCAATGCGGGTGTTTTTATATCACTGTATTTCAGAAGGAAACCGACTGTATGTAGAAAATTTTTCAATTTCATTTTCATTTCATTTTGCATGTAATGCTTGATAAGGCAGCGTTTGTGAGCTCAGCGCTGCTTTGCAGCCGTTACCGGGAGAATCCAGTATCTCTCCCGCTCTTAAAGCGCGTCCTTTTGAATTTGCATATACATGTATATATGGGGGCAGGGGCACTGCAACCCGTCAAAATAAAAGTACATTTTTACAGAAAGGCATTGTGCTAGAAATATTACTATTATTTAGTAGAATGTATGTGATACTGCTACTACTGTTGAAACTTTATTTTTTAAAGAAATAAATCACAATATTTCTTCCATGTTTTAATTTTAAGAGCAAATCCCCTTTATTTAACATTAAATAAAATGTGTTTAAATTTTATTAATTAAAAGACAAATTTAATTTGGGTGAAACTTGTTTACTGTTTTTCATAATTATATTACTTGTAGAAAAACTTTAAACACTATTGTAAATAAGTATAAAGAATGGCATTGGTTTTATTTTTAGTGCTAAAAAGTGTTTTTTTTTTTATTGTTGTTGATTTTTTTAATTAGCATAATTCTGTGTTTTTCTTTGGTACTGAAATTGGCACCGAGAACCATGGATTTTCACTGGTATCGGTACCGAATACTGAAATTCTGGTCCAGTGACAACACTAGATAATTCTGTGTTTTTCTTTGGTACTGAAAAAATCTGTTTATCATTATTTATTAAGACTGGATGGGCAGGTAAACACAAAATATTCCCAATGAACAAGGCACTCATTCAAGGGAGTGTAATGCTGGGCAATATACAGGTTCATCCAGTATAGCCTTTCAGTTTTGTGTGCAAAACCAGTGCACAGCTGAAGCAACTGCTGCATCTATTAAAAGGACACACAGAACAGTATAGAGTAGGGCCCTATTTTCTGATGCAGTAAATCAAATCTTGCTGATAGTTGACTGAAAGTCGAATCATATGTTTGGGGGCGGGGCAAAATACATTACATTCAATGGTCATAAATACACAGGGTTAACACTAATTTACATCCTCACAGATACAAACAGGGTAAATGTTGTTTTATGTTTTGATTAAAAGATAGTTAGCATTACCCGGGCCGCGTATCATGTTGTTTATTACTTATCAGAGCTGATGAAACCAGAGATTGCACTAAAAAAAACCAAATATCTACACAAGATGAAATCAACAGATGCAAGTATTTAAAGTGCAGTATTCAAAAAAGCCTGTGTGCATGGTTACTCTAACTGTATAGAGATTTTCAAAGAGGAAATTAACAAACATCCTGCTATTTTTTCAGACTTTGAAGAATAGCTTACTGCCAGATAAAACTCCATGCGATCGCATAAATATGAGCTACTGTGAAAATAAAAGTTCTATACAAATTTTGAATGGATTGCTGCAGCCTAGAAAGCACACAAAGAGCACTGCCTTTTAAAAGCTGTCGCTCAATGAGAGGATTCGCAGGCTTGTACTGGACTCAGCTCTGGACAAATATAAACCTTCTGATTCTCTCCAGAGCACAAACACAAGTATTGGACAGTTTTCCAGATCAGTTTCACCAATATGACAGTGAATAGATAATATCCAGAGTGATCTGCACCTATGTTCACATCATACTACAATCAAATTAGAGCCGTCTGAAATGTTTTAAAATAACTTGTACCCTACCTGATTGAAAAAATAAATCTAGTCTTTCACTATGTCTGTGTCAATCTGAGTCTTGTTAAATATTTAAATCCCTGCCGCCTAGACGCTCCTCTGTCGCTCACGGATTATGGAAAGTAAAACTTAACTCTATAGGGGTGGTTGGATTTATTCACGCATGTTAAAATATTAATTTAAAGCTTCTTTCTTTTCAGATTCTTATTTACAGCATTATCATAATAGGCTGTATATTAACTCATTGGGAGAAAACCAGTAGTTCTATGTGAAATCAGACATTTAGCACCCCCATTGAGTCAAAATGGCATGATCATAACACCGGGGGAAAGTGTTCTGGGGGAAAAGTGTTCTGGCGCCGAGGATATGCCAAATGGAAGACGGTGAAAGCAGTATCTTCCATAAGGCGTAATGAAGGTAGTGAGTGGGACAGAGTCTTTATGTAGGGGGATCTGCCAGAATCCAGCAGTAGCAACCAACTTAGAGAATACTGTAGCACCTGACAATTTTGCCAGTGTCTCATCCACTGCAGGAAGAATGTGTCTCTCTCTGCAGACATCATTGTTCAGGCGTTAAATCCACACAGATTCTGATTTTGCCATTTGGTTTTGGCACTATCACCATACCTGAATACCACTCTGTTGCTTCTTCAATGGGGAGCTATTACACCAAGTTCTTTCATCCTCTTTAGCTCTTCTTTGACGTTTTTCATCAACGGCAATGGCACTCGATGAGGGACCGACAAAGCAACTGGAGTGGAAGACTCTTTGAGCTTAATTTTGTAGGCTCCTTGAAGTTTTCCAAGTCCTGTGAAGACTTTTGGGAACAGCTTTTTGTAGTCTGTGTCAGATGTTTGAATAGCATCTACGGTGTGAATTAAATTCAGCTCTTTAATGGCAGGTAGTCCATGGAGAGGGGACACCAGTTTTTGGTATCACAAACACTGGGGTGTTTTATCACTTTTTCTTTGTGACTAAGTATTGCTTCAAACTGTCCTCTCACTTGTATTGACATGTTGCTTGGACCACAAAGCCTTTTCCTCGCCTGGCTGAGAGCACCATGTTTCCTCTCTGAGTACATGCTATCTGGTATGGCTGTCACTGCTGCTCCTGTGTCCAGTTTAAAAAGAATCTGTTCGCCGTTCACTGCAATGGACCTTTGCCAAACAGTTGAATTCTCAGACGTAACAACTCCCAGGAACACAGTCTCTATGCTATCTGTCTCTTCACGATGATATGTTTCATCCAGCCTTTTCTTTGTTTTGCAGACTGCTGCAAAGTGACCTTTTTTCTTGCACTTCCTACACTCTGCATCCCTTGCTGGACAGCTGTTCAGTGAGTGTGCTTGTGGCTTACCACATCTGCTGCATCCCTTGCTGGCTTCATTATATTTTTCCCCGTCTGGTCACCTTTGTGGCCCTTTTTGTGCATATTTTGGTTTTACTTTTCATTTTAGCTTGTCCATATTTACCTCCTTTGAGTCACCACTTGTTTGTCTTAAAATCGTCTGCTGCTTTTTTATTTCTTTATTTTGTCTTATCGTTGTGACTGCTTTGTTAAGTGTGAGCTCGGGATCTAACTGTAATCTCTCTGACAGTGTGTGATCTCTTATTCCAACTACCAGCCTATCTCTTATCATTTCCTCTTGAAGGACTCCATACTGGCAGTTTTCTGCTAGTTTATGAACTGCAGTAATGAACGTTTCAGCTGACTCTCCCGGTTCTTGGCACCTCTTATTGAATTTAGCTCTTTCATAAATAACGTTGTGCTGACATACGAAGTGTTTCTCAAACGTGTCTTTAACTCTATCATTTGTCTTCTTGTCTTCTTCAGACAGAGGTAGTGTGCACAAGATATCATCAGCTTTATCTCCCATTGTGTAGATAAGCAAATTAACTTGATATTCTTGGCTTCTTTCACCGATCCCCGCCGCCAAACGGAATCTCTCGTACCGTCTAATCCAATTTGGCCAGCTGCCAAAATCACTGAAGTCGAAGTGTTCAGGTGGGCTTATTGAAAAGAGCGTATCCATGTTAAATGTTCAACTTGGTGCCTTTTTCTGTTGAATCTTCTTGTATTGTCTGTTTTACCGTTGCTTTTTCTTTGCCGTGCTCGCGATCACTCACACTCCGTGTCTGTGACGCAGCTGCAGGTGTTGATGCGTGGTCTGGATTATGTCCTCGAAACTTCACTTACAAACTCTTAATCTCGCCGATCTGGTCCAGATAGTCGTCATCGCTTGGAACGCGAGGTAAATTCACTTCTGACACCATGTTAAATTATCGTATCGTAATCACGACGCAAAATTGTGTCACTACATCAAATCTCTTAATTTAAGATTTGTTCATAAAATAATATAAATGCATAATATAATGTTAAAATATAAATAGCTATTTTATATACAGCATTGAATTATTGAATACTTACACATTTTTGAATGATTACAAGTTTTTAGTTTTTTCTTATTAGCTATTAAACTGGTAAAACTACACATTCTGAACAATTATTGTTTTAAGCAGTATATTTAGTATACATTCTGCTACACTATAAGAAAAGGTTTTTACCTGCATTTTAAATTACGCATTGTATTTTGTGTTTCGGGTTACAACGGATAATGGATAATGGATATGGGATAATGTCCTGGAAACTCACTAGTACCTTTACCATTTTCTAGATATTTTTCTAACAGTGTACTAACTGATCAACAATCACAGGTACAAGCTATCATCAATGAACAATTATTCAGTTATTATTATTATCAAATTGAACAATTGCAAACAGAATTAACTTAATTCATGTGATGTGTGTACTGCTAGGCATCTTCGGTTTCCTCTTTGTGAAATTTAGATGGAAAATGTTTGCCTTTTATTGTTTGAGTCACTTATCAAAAGTTGCTAAAAGTAGGCAAATAAAATTGAAAAATAGCTAAAAATTGTTGCTAGGTGCTTTTGGAAGAAAAAGTTGCTAGGGAAATCTGAAAAGTAGCTAAATTTAGCAACAAAATTGCTAAGTTGGTAACACTGCCTGCGCATGCGCACATTACACATCCATAACATCCTACCAAAAATCCCACAAGAAAAGCATTTCATTGAATCCGAGCTAATAAAAATTTTATAATCTTCATGACAAAGTCAATTTCACGGAAACATCCAAATTTTGAAATTCGGCATTCAAAATCATAAAAAGTTTGCCGTCTGAAAGACATCACATGTTTCAAATTTGGATTTTTGACACCGAAGGGGATCATTTTAATCGGCATCAATATTTTGCCATAACGGCCAAGTAAACGCTCAGGTGAATCATTAGAAATAAAAGGCGGCACACTGGAAAGAGTTACCTTTTTAGAAGGGCTCGACAGCGGTAAAACAGGCAGAAAAACATCACCAACAGATAAGCCAACTTCTACTAAATGATGAACCATAGACTCCTCTTTCAAAAACACAATGACAGCTTTATTCATTCTAGATGCGGACAGAATGTTCCGAGCACCTATTTCACTACTAACAGCAGTCAAGCAGTCTTCGACCGTGATAGAGTCATCTGGTATACATTTACAGCCATTCCGGGCTGTTAAGGTAGCAAACCTGTCAGAATCTGCCGACATTTCCACAACCCCTAACAGCTAACTACAAACTAAACTAAACTAAATTATTAAAGAAATAGAAAAAAATGAGAAAAAGAGAAAAAACTCACTCAAACACGCCGCCACTCACTCAAACACTCATGCGTTCCTCCCAGTCACTCCGCACATGCGCACAGAGAGAGAGAGAGAGAAAGAGAGCCTTCCTGTGGTCTTGTCCCGGTGCTCATCTGAGACAAGGAATCATAACGGGTTATTATTAACTACATTCATCTTTAGGAATTACTTGTAGCATTATAGCATTTACAGTACAATAAAATGATTTGTTCATCCGCAGGGCGGACAGTGTTAATCGTTTATTGACTCTAAGTAAAATTATTTCTCTGGCCACGAAAAATAATTTTACTACTAATACATCGCTCCCAGAGTGTGTAACGAAACCAGAACGTTAAAGTGACCTCGTCCTGTGAGCAGCAAACACAGACAACCAAGTGTGAATACATATGGGTGTTTATTAAACTACACTACAGGGGAACATGCAACATCTGACTAGACACAAACGTACAGACATTAACCATAGATGCCAACGCAAGTGAGGTATTGATGTGAGGAGAGAGAGAGATAGAGAGAGCGTGCAGCAGAGAGAGAGAGAGCGAGCGAGGGCTCACGTGCAAGCGAGTGGAGAGTCATGTCAGTATTTACTCATAAACTAAATCACAACCTGTTAAGAACCATCAAAGAATTTCATCACCTTAATTATAAGGGGTCAAAGCCTAGAAGCGCATCTAAATAGTTAACAAGCAGTTGCTTGCTTGCATTGGTTGCTGAGTAAAGTGTCTCGGTGCATGTATAATGCGTAGATTCCTGTTGAATCCTGTTAGCAGTAAAACCTTTGTCATTTCATCCATGGGTTGACTGCTCCGAAGTGAATCAACAAAGTTGCTGAAAACTGCCAGAAGATCGGACGGAAGGGGAGTCACGATGTGTCCAAGGTTATGGGTGTCTCCAGGGAACCGCAAGTTAAGAGAAGCGCCTTTTGGGTGTGGAAGAGGTTTTTATCTGGTTTCCCAGTAACACCCTTTTGGTTGGATTGACCAATAACAAGGCATATAGTTTCAGCGGGAAACTGTTTCTTTGTCTCAATTACACCTTATTTGCATATTTTATTAATGGAGTGATATACTGCTTATTTGGTAACCCAAACTATGGTACAAATAGTATGATGCATTTTAGGCTCACATAATGTACATAATTGTTTGGGGAATAAAAAGCAGATCATTTTGATACCAAGGACAACATATGTCGAAGATCTTAAAGAAGAGATTCTCTCATATACCTGAGTATAAGCATTGAGAGTCTAAACTAATACAAATCAAGAATGGTAACTAGGCTATTACCATAGTGAAACATACAAACAATACATGCATATACCAGATACATTTCTAACTGATTAATTATAGTCAAAAATATATCAAGGTTTTAAAGTGTGTGTGTGTGTGTGTGTGTGTGTGTGTGTGTGTGTGTGTGAGTTGGCTGCTCAGCCGGGCCAATTAGGTGTCTGCCATCGAGGGTTATCTAGTTATCTCGGAATGTGTTTTAAGTTGGATGGGAGACCTTAAAGAAGGTCTGCTCAGTATCTTCCAGATAATGGGGGTAAAACCTTGCCATTAAGCACTCATATAAATGTATACTATGGGGCCAGATTCTGTAATTTATATGCAAATGTCAAAAGGCTAAAGGAATCCCTACAACAAAACAAAGCCCAAATGATCGTACATGATCTTAAGCAGATGCTACACTTCTGTTGTGTCTTTGTGTGATTCTGCCTATACCCTGCCTTCATGAACTGCAAGTTAACTGATAAAAAATTGTGATTGGATTGTAATTTTGTTCTCTAACTAGAGCTTGACTACCTTTGATTAGGTTGTGTACTGAAATTATATTCAACCTGCCAAAGTGGCTAGTGGGTCCATGACCGATCAAAAGTATTCAGATAGAAATGCATTGCCTATTCTCAATGGGAAAGTGTCCAAGCAACATTGCCTGACAACATTGCTCAAAAAGATGCCCCATTTAAATATTTACAATAACATATATTTACATATCCTAAAAAGCACACAAATTCAATTAAAATAACTGAACATTAATCAGGGCTTACAACAAATTTTGATAAATAGATCACATTATTCTGTGTTCTCAAATTTAACAGTGAGCGATGGAATGGAAACAGTAATATCACTATACTCTTTTCTATGTGGGAGTCTTTGATCCTGCAACTTATCTCACAAAAATACATACACAGCAGAATACAAAACAACAACAACACAATCATTCTGTTTATTGATTATCTTATTAATCACAGTTTAATGTAAGACACTATTCTTTGAAAAGCTACTTATGATTTGTATTGTGAAAAGTGATATACAAACAAGCCTAACATTAAAATGCTAACTAAAAAGGAGAATTTAGATTCTGAAAAAAAAAATAATAATTAAATTCTATTTCTTGTGATATAACATCTCTAGTCACTGAAGACTATCTCCACTTTTCTGAATATCTGATTAATCAGAGTTTGATGCTGATGTCTGCTCTCTCTTCTGTTGAAGACTTCTGGATCTGATGTCATAAACCAGCACAGCAACAGCAGCCACACCCACCAGAGCAGAGCCAGCCAATCGGATCACAGCTTCAGTAAAACCACAACAGCAGACATAGTCATCTAAGAGCAGAAATAAGCTATATTTAAATATAGGTGGTGTTGTTTGTGTGTGTGTGTGTGTGTGTGTGTGTGTGTGTGTGTGTGTGTGTGTGTGTGTGTGTGTGTGTGTGTGTGTGTGTTACTTCCTGAAGTACCTGCACATTTCTGACAGTATTCAGTGATATTGAGATGTGTGGTCTGGTTTCTGATGGGATTGTTCACCACACAGCTGTAGGAATCATCCAGACACTCCAGATGTAAAGAAAGACTTCTGTTGAGATCAGACACACTGATGCTGGACAATAAACCGTTTCCTTTGTACCAGGAGAGAGTCACAGCACTCACATTCACCCACTGAACACACCAGCACATATTTACACGCTGATGATCCTGACGATGAAGAAGTGATGACAGGAACAGGCAGATGAGCTGGAAACAAGGAATAAATCTAATTTTCAGTTAAGAGTGCTGTGATATTTGTCAATTAATTGATATTTAAAATGTATAATTAGTATAAAAAAAATCCCCAAATATCACATTAATATATGTATGAACATAAAAAGTTTAAAATGAGACATTATCTGAACAAGTTTCACAGACAATTAGCAAATATAAATAATGAATAATAAATAAAAGAGTCCCTGCACAAAGGAGGGGACAGTAACAAAAGTCACAGTAAGTATCTTGTGTGGCCATTAGCTGCTTTAAAGGGTTAGTTCACCCAAAAAATGAATATTAGCTTTTGTTTTACTCACCCCCGAGGCATCCTAGGTGTGTATGACTTTCTTCTTTCAAATGAATCCAGTCGGAGTTATATTAAAAATAGGGTAATACGTTCTATGAAGCCCATATTTATAATACATTATAAGAGTATTCTAAAGGCATTATAATGAATGCATAATGCATTAAAAAAAAAAAAAAAAAAACGTATAATATGTTGTATCATCTCATGAATATTTATAAGAACAGTTTTAACATATAATAATATTTACTTATTTATGGTTATAGCTTTTAAGAGTATGCGTATTTATAACACAATGAACACGTTGCAGGTCAAAGACCACTTATAAGTAGTAATAATTATAATAATAATACATTTTTTTTTTTTAAATTCTCTCAAACAACCATAAGATCATATATCAGATCAGCTGAATGTGTAATATGACACATTTGCTTTGAACAATTTTTATTGTAATATCAGTTTGATTATGTTTTGATGGTATCCTTTAGTCAGCTGTTGATAAGTAACTGCAACTACATATCAACTAGTGGTCATCAGAGTATTAGTATGTCTGCTACTGCAAATATATGCTAAAACTTTATTTTGATTGTTAACCAGCAGATAAACTGACTATAAGTGTCTTTGCAAGTACGGCAACTTATTCTACTATACTAGATTCTACCCTTCTTAAGCATACTAATACTCTAATGAGAGTTAGTGGCATGTAGTTGCAAAGTTGCTCATAGTCGACCGTATAACCATATAAAACCTTGATTTTTTTTTTCAGTTGGAGTATCAAGCTCACATCAATAAATTAACATAAGCCCCACAGGAAACACTCAAATAACACTCAACATCTAACCACTCACAAGCTGTAGTAAGATACTGTGCAGATCTTAAATAAACAATTTCAGGATATGATACAGTCCATTTTACTGTAAATGAAGTAGATTTAATATGGTGTTCATTGTGTGTTATAAATAATCATACTCTTATACTTATAACCACAAATACATAAGTATTATGATGTATTATAATTGTTGTTATGATTATTCATGAGTTGATATAACATATTATATGTTATGGTTTTATTTATATAATGTTCATTATAATGCCTTAAGGTTGTTATTATTATTCATACCCTTATAATACCCTTATAAAAAGTGTTACCAAAAAATAGTCTTTGATCTTTCAAGCTCTATCATTGCAGTCAGCCGGTGTTGCATTGCTTCAGTCCGTAATAAAAGGGTCTCACATGGCTCCAGGGGGTGAACAAAGGCCTCCTGTAGTGAATCGATGCATTTTTTTTAAAGAAAAATATCCATATTCAAAATGTAATAATCACTTGAATCTAGCTTGCGCCAACAGTTGTACAGGTCTTTTGGACTGAAGCAATGCAACACCCACTGACTGCAATGATAGAGCTTGAAAGATCAAAGACTATTTTAAATTTAACTCCGACTGGATTCGTCTGAAAGAAAAAGTCATATACACCTAGGATGCCTCGGGGGTGAGTAAAACAGCCTAATTTTCATTTTTGAGTGAACTAACCCTTTGTTTGTATGATCAACATCTCATCATCGTGGACTGCAGCAGATTTAATGATTTTGCCATAATTGCTAGAACATGTGTCCCCCGTTTCACAGAAAAGGCTTAAGTCTAGTGCCAGACTAAAATGCATGTCTGAGCTGTTTCAACTGAAAGAAACTTGCATTAACTGATCTTAAAATATGTGAGTGCCACTGTTTTTGCCTCAAGATGTACACCAGTAATGCTTTTTCCCAGGCACATTTATAAAAGCTATGTAAATGTCCTAACTGATCCTGGCTTAATATTGTTATGGTGCAATTTTGTGGTGGGATTGACTGGATTGTAGGAAATGAGACATTTCAACAAGTATATTCCCACCTCTGATTTGGCCATTTCTCAGTATGCAATAATATAGTTTAAGCAATATTGCATCCTTGTGTTCTTGTGTTGGGTCGTTAGAGCTACAAGATCACAGCACATCTCAACTATCACAAAAGATGCCTCTTGTGTCCTCCCGTCCTTCCAAGTTTATTCTTTCAAGGTAGGCAGGCAAAGACCGATCTCCATAAGAACACAAGTATGTTCCCTTTTAATGGAGCTTCGAACTGCATCCTCTAGGGGTTGCTATGGGGGAACACCTCGTCGTAAGTGCGTGTCTGAAGCATACATTGAAAAAACACCAACGAGTTGGCTGGCGACAGCCTCTGACTTCACTACCGGCATGACTATAAACAGGCACCGGGGAGAACACGTTATTCTCTTCTTCGTCTTCACTGACTGTTCTGTTTGAAGCGTGCATCTAAAAGAACTGGTAAGAGCAATCTTTCTCTGTCTATCATGGCGAATACTAGCAGGGTTTTAGACAATGTGTGCATCTGTGTCGACGTTATTTGACACCCGATGACACACCCAATCTTTGCATTATTTGTTTGGGTGAAGCGCACGCACGTGATGTCTTTGAGGAGGCAATCTGCGTGCATTGTGAGCATTTTTTCAATGTAAAAGCTCTGCTCTCGTTCGTCTCTCTTTCCGAGAAAAAAAAAATGACAAAAAAAAGGCAGCCATCTGCTTCCCGCAGTTCAGGACACGCCGCTGCTGAGGCATGGTGGAGAATGAGCTCATGAGAATTTTAGGTGGATCTGTCTGAATGGTTTCGAGAGGGACTTTCCCTTTCCCTGTTACTGAGGTTAGTGCTCTGCTGGGTTTTTACCCAGGAAAAGCAGGAGATATTTGAGGATGGTGAAGAAGCTGAGGCTGAGCTTTCTCAATCCTCCTGCCCTGCGTATGTAGAGCTGTTGGAGGTTATGGATCGCGCCACGGCAAAGTTGGACTTGCCATGGAAGTGCGCTAACCAGGTGACGGTGTGAGCCTGACTTGATGAGCGTTATCTTTCTGACCATAGCCCTCCAGCTAAGGTGAGCCTTCCATTTCTACCTGATCTCCATACAGAGATCGAAAAGAAATGAAAGAGGCTGTTTACTTCTCGCATCCATCGGTTTCGGCATTAGAGTTGGGCCGACATCAAGGCGATGCGCGAAAGTGGCTATGAGAGGATGCCCCCGTAGAAAGAGCTTTCTTTCTGCGGGAGAGACATCCTCTCCTAATCTCCCTCCTTGCCATCTAAGCCCCTTCAAGAAATACATCTCGCTTAAATTTATTCTTGTTCTACAGTAGCCTGTAGAACAAGAATAAAAAAATAGCCTATAAGAAGCTATAGCAATATAAATGACAAACCAAAACAAATTAATTTAGGCTAAAACGAAACTGAAACCAACGTTAGGTCTCTCATTCAACACAAAATCAAATGTTTCCATATTCGCGATGTATCTGAATGCCAAATTAATATTTATTATGTAGCCTACTTCACTCACGTTCCAATATGCACGTAAAACAAAATGTTTTGCATAACATCACGGCGGTATGGTGATAACACTTAACAGCACATATTTTCTTACATATTTAAACTGAGCAGTGTGGGTTTTTTTCATGTTTGTTTGACTGTATTTTATTATGATAATGAACAGGCTGTATTGTCAAAGTAGCTTAACTTGATTTTTTCCCTTCTAACAGTGGGAGCAACTTCTCATTTTAGTCATAAAGAGCCTAATCAGAATTGTAAGGCTGTATTGTCTATTTGTGTACATTCACAACAAAAACAAACCTTTGTGCGAAAAATAAACCTAAAAAAAATACGATGCCACTTTCTGCCGTCTGTTTCCTTTCACGCAGCACAAAAATGTACCCAAACTCTGCGTTTTTCATTCAATTTCATAATTTATTATTAAAGTAAAAATAATATTTCTCATAGTCCTATTTATTCTCTATATATTGCCAAGCTTTATTATGTTTTTTTTCTCCGCTTGCAGAAGCGCTGCAGGTGCGTGATGGGATATGAAGACCATGTGAATCCTCACGTTCTGTTCTTTGTTGCTTTTTGAACATGTGAAATTAATCCCCGGGAAACAAATGCTAGTATTTTTAAACGGGTCACAGACATTTATCCTTTCTAATTTAATTAAACTTTAATTTAAAATAATCTTGTCGGTTAATAATCGGTTAACGAGCAAAATAACCGAAATGAACATCCCTACTGTGACCTTAATTGTCTACACCTGCAAACTGTTAGTGTCTTAAGGACTGTTCCACAAGTGTATGTGCAGTAATTGTTTATGGTTAATTGAACAAACATGGAAAACATTGTTTTAAACCCTTTCCATTAAAGATCTTATTTGGATTCTAAAAACTGTTGCTAAAATATGGTATCCTGAAAAAAGGGATATTAATAAAAATGTTTAAAAACATTTATAGCAATAAATAATCAGTAATTCTCTACTCACCATAGACAGTGATATTGAATATGCTGAGTGGGTGTATCTGTTTCTGGTGCTGTGTACTTGATAAAGTCCAGAGTCTGTGGTTCTGTTGTTTGTGATGTTCAAAGATCCAGTCTGATCCAGCTGCAGCCTGTCTCTGAATCTCCCATTAGGAAAATGTCTCTTACTGTCCTTTCTGTTGATTTTAGCTATGAGACTGTTGTGTCCAAATGTCCACATTATCAGATCATCTCCCTTTATATCAGCATCATTAATGTTCAGAGTGACAGAATCTCCCTCCATCACTGTCACTGACTTCACTTTATCACCAAACACACCTGAAGAACAGAGATATTTACTCAATAGAAGACTTATTTTGTGAAGAATAGGCATATTAGTCTTTTTTTTTTTCAAACTATTTAAAATGTTATAATTGCAAAACAGCTCTTAACCTAACTAATTTTAATGTAGCTATATTTCAATAATGTGCAATAAATTATACAAATTATGTCTCTGGATATGAAAAATGACATATTTGGGTAGTCTGACAAAACATGATTTAATTATTATTTATTAAATCATTAATCATGGAAATAATAACAGAATGTTGTGTATTGAGACAAATAATTATATAAACAGAAATTAAGCCATACAAATACTTACCACTCAGACTCCATAAGCTTAAACAAAAGAATATAAATATGTAAAATAAGCTTTTTGGCATTTCGTTTAACGGTTATTAGGCCTGTAAAGGCTATATTTAAGCAAACCAAAACGCAAAACACTGAAGGGGAGAGTGCCGACGGTCTGTAATAAAGTGTCATTTTCTAAGCACTGCTTCGTAAAGTTTCGAAACTTCTGTGAATCATTTGTTTTGAACAAATGATTCGGAGCGCGTGTCATGCTGCCAAAGTCACGTGATTTCAGTAAACGAGACTTCGTTACGTCACTAATGTTTCAAAATTTAAATGGCTTGCCGCTGGAGGGCGATGTGTGTGAACCCTTGCGAGTTCACTTATAAGTCTTAGAAATTTGTACACATTTTTAATATGACATTTAAAATTAAAATGATAGAATAGATAGGAAGAATAGCAGTCCATAGTCTCTTATTGGCATACTGACGCAGAGCCGTCCAGGACAAACAAAACATAGGCTAATATTCAGGCACTTAATGTTTAATGGTAGGCTTATAAGATGATTAGTTAAATGCATTGCATGCTTTCAGTAAAATATTTTATATTGGTTTGGGAATGTAGGGTGAAGTCAGCTAAAATGGGCTATCAGGTAAAATAGGCCAGATAATGTTGTAGTGTCATCTCTTAAAAGTTTTATAGTCAGTCACAATATATGATCTTACGTTTGTTGCTTCAACACTTGTTGACATGTAACAATAATTTTGATTGGTCTGAGTTTCTTAAGGCAGGCAGGGCAGAGTGTTACATTAAGTTTGTCAGAGAAATTGTAAGGTAAATGAGCCTGACATAGTAAATTTCATTCATCACCAATAAGGGTACTAAGGCAATTATACATATGCTTACAACAAAGCAAAGGTTTATGAACAATGTTTTGACATGCTCTTTTTCAAATAAAAAATAAAAAAGTTTAATTTAAAAAAAAGGTCTTCTTTTGTGAAAAAATGGCATTTTAGGTATAAATGGCTGGTTAAGCTTAAATGGGCCACAATTTTAATCTAAAATGGGCTGCATACATACACACATTTTTTTACACAGAAATTGAGGGTGAAAATAGGTCTATAGGCCGAGATATGTATGCATATAAAATCTAACCCTTAAAATACAAACTACCAATCAAAGTTTTTTGAACAGTGAGATTTTTTTTTTTTTTAAATGTTGAAATATTTTTGCTATTTAAAATAACTGTTTTCTATTAAATAATGAATGTTTATCCTGAGTTTTTTCTTGCATTTTTTGACCAGCAGGCATTACCAGCCTGAGGAGTTTCATATTGGTTCAAATGATTCAAAGCTTTGAAAAGATCGTTTCTCCTTCACTACATAGGGAATCAAGAGAAAAAAAAAAAAAAAAAAAAAAAATTGGGGAATACAACAATTAAATAAGTAAACAAACAAACAAATACATTCTCGTACTCAGTCTCGTACTCTGTCGCATACCTTGTCAGTGGTTTGTGCGCTTGCTTAGACCTTTGTTGTGATAAACAGTAAAGTGTGTTCAAGCGCTAGCAAAAGGGACAGTGTAAAGAAATACTCTTTGAGAGCAGCAGTTTAATCAGCGAAAGTTAAAAGCAGATCGTAAGTGTTTATTTTTCTTGTCTCATTAGTGTTTAGCGCAGTTGTCGTTGCCAGGAAATGCTTGTTTGTTTACTGTGTTGAGATGTGCTGTGTTTGGTCTGGTACTCTATCGCATACGTTGTCAGTGTCGTGTGCTTGCTTAGACCTTTGTTGTGATAAACATTAAAGTGTATTCGACTGAATTCAATTTCCGTTTTGTCCGACAGGTATAAAAAAGGTTAGTATACCTTGGCAGCGGTCATGGCAGCCCTCCTGTTAAGCCCTCCTCATGTGAAGAGCGAAGAGTGTAAAGACCATTGACTGTATCGTGCGACTCCTCCGTTCATATAAGTATTATTTTTGATTCATCCTTTTTCTTACCACTTGTTTCACTTCTGTTTCATTTTTTATAACAAATTCTTACTATGTGTTTTCCAGATCCCTACAATCACTACCACTCGCAAACCACATATCACACACTGTAGGCAGAGCAATCCTAACAACCTGCACACTTTGCCTATGTCTGCTAATACTCTATTTTCTTTTTCTATTGGTCTCTGGAATTGCCAGTCTGCTGTAAACAAAGCTGATTTCATTACTTCTAGTATTAGTAATTCAAAGCTAAATCTCTTGCTGACAGAGGTTTTTTCAGAGCCTTGCATGGTCAAGCACCCTCTTACGTCCAGGATCTACTACATATGCATTCTCCATGTTTGGTCTCTGAGGTCTTCAGGCCAAGATATTTTAACTGTTCCCAGAACATGTGTATGAAAGTTTGTTGAGGGTGTGGATCTTTAACTAGGTGACAACCGCTACAGATTGTTCAGGCAGAACAATAAATCACTTGGTCCATGTCCACAATAAAGTTCTTTACTGTTGTCTTTTGCTTCATACATCAGTATGGGTGTGTGGTTCTATAAATGAACAATAATAGCAATAATGAATATACAGTAGATACAATGAGGCAGAAACATTACTGAACAAAATAGAGTAATGCAATAGCATAAAGATAAGGACATATTTATACAAGTCCAGCAGCTGTACATTTACCTCAGGTTTATGCACATATTCACTTTAGATAAATTTACTTAATATTATATTACATAATATTCAAGAAGTAACATTCAAAATCTAATTCAGCGTGTTTTATGCTGAAATGAATATGCGATCGAGCTCATGTGTGCATTGACTACCTCAAAGGAATAAACAAACTTTTAGAAGTGCAATATAACGTAGCAGCAACTAAATCTACCAATATATACATGAAAGAGTATGTAATTACTTACTTTTAAGATGTACACACACAGTATGAACAAAAAATACGCTAGAAATCGGGACCAGATCAGCACGGAGATCACTACAAAACTGCCGTAGGATTCAGCAACATAGTAACATGTCGGGGCATGAACACATTTGACTGACATTCAGTTCTCCCGATCTAAACCAATGAAATTACAGGAATGATAGTCAGGTGATTCAGAAATAATATGTATATCCTAAAGTGCAACAAATTAAATTTCCAGCAGATGGCACCAGCGTCATTAAATCTTAGCCTTTTGTACAGCCGCCCCCAAATTTGTTTAACAAAATTGTAAATAATGGAAAGGCTCATTAATCTTTGTTGGTGTCATCAGGTAGGGCAGGCAATTTGATCAGACGAGCCACAGGTCTTGTGTAACTTTTGTCTTTGACATTCACTACAGCTGTGCGAACTCGTCCATCTTGTCCAGGAATTACTTTGGCTACAGTACCTATTTGCCATAGGGCTCTTGGTGCTTGTTGGTCCACAATCATCACGACTTCACCAGTTTGAAGGTTTTCTGATTCTCTTTGCCATTTTTTGTCGTCGCTGCATGTCTGGGAGGTAATGCCGTATGAAACATTTCGAGAAGTTTTCAATTAGAATCTGGCTGTGACACCATCTCTTATGACTGAGCTTTTTTGATTCTGGGTAGACAACTTGTGGTAATGCAGAAGTTGGACGTCCCATGAAGAGGAAATTAGGGGTCACAGGGTCTATATCTGCTATGTCTAAGGAAACTTAATGGCTTGGAGTTTAATATGCCCTCCACTTCCACAAGTACAGTGATCAATACTTCCTCTGGCACGGATTGAGAACCAAGAGAGGTGCGCAGTGCAGTCTTGATAGACCTAACCTCTCTCTCCCACGATCCTCCAAAATGCAGTGCATTTTGGTGGGTTTAGACGGAAATGGATCTGTTGAGAAGCCAGATGCTCTTTCAAGGCTGGGTGAAGTCTACTGAAGGCATTCTGAAGTTCTGTGCTGCCTTCCTTGAAGTTTGTACCGTGGTCAGAGAGCACTTCATACGGTTTACCTCTGCGAGCTATGAACCTTCTTAACGACATAAGAAAGGAGTCTGTGTCAATGCTCGATAGAAGCTCAATATGAACAGCTTTGGTAGTAAGGCACTTGTACAGTATTCCCCAATGTTTTTCACATCTACGTCCAAACTTAACCTGGAAGGGACCAAAACAATCAATGCCTGTCGAATAGAAAGCTGGACAAAACAGTCTAAGATTAGACTGGGGAAGATCTGCCATCATGGGGATTTCTGGCTTCCCTCGCCATTTCTTACATTCAAAGCAGCTGCGCTGGTGTTTTTTAACTGCCTCTCTGCATCTTATGATCCAATATTTCCGTCTCAGTTCTGCGAACACACGCTCGGGTCCTGGATGTGACAGGATGTTATCGTAATGTTGAATCAGAAGCTTTACAAGAGGGTGGGGTGGATCTAAGACAATGGGGTGGACTGTATTTGAGTCCAAATGGTTACATCTGCGAAGGGTCCACCTACTCTGACTAATTTGGCTTTGTGATCATACTCTGGTGCTAGAGTAAGAAGACGACTAGAGTGAGATACAGGTTTACCTAACTGGAGTTGGGCTGTTTCCTCTGGGAAGCTTTCAACTTGAGAACGTCTCAGAAGTTCCTGTTCAGCTTGTGTGTAGTCGTCAGCAGAGAGTTCACTTTTTGTCTGCCGCCCCATGAAGGTAAATAGCAGTAGCCTTAATCAGATCTTGAAGTGAATTGTACTGAGAGATATCTGGAATATCATTTTGGCTGGAGGATAGCGCTCCACAGAAAGTAGAACTGCGGTGTTCTTGAATATCATCACCTACAGCATCAAGTGGCTGTTTGGGCCCAAATACCAACTGGCTGAGTTAAGAACTGTGGACCTTGATTCCAGTGGCTTTGTGTTGTAAGTTTAGAGAGAGTGAGTCCTCTGGTAATGTCGTCAGCTGGGTTCAGCTCTGAATTGATATAACGCCAGGCTTTTGGGTCTGTAAGATCTTGTATCTCAGCAACCACGTTCCGACAAACACCTTGTAGTTGCATGAGTCTGACTGAAGCCAAGTCAATACAGTTGTGGAGTCAGTCCAGTATAGTTCTTGGTCAATTTTGATGGTCAGTTCTTTCCTCAGAGTGGCAGCCAGCTGAGCGCCAGTCAGGGCAGCACAGAGTTCGAGTCGTGGTATAGACTGTTGTCGTTTGGGTGCCACTCTCGATCTCGCCGCGACAAATGAAACTTGAGTCTCGCCATGTTTATCACTTGTACTGATATATGCAACTGATCCGTATGCACGTTCCGATGCATCACAGAATACATGAAGAGTGCGTCTGCTAACTGATAGATCAGTATTTGGTTTGGTATAGCATCTTGGGAATGTGACATGTGGTAATTGTGACAGCTCACTTTGCCAGGTTAACCAGGCCTGAAGTAGATCTTTGGGAAGATCTGGGTCGTCCCATTCACGTTTCTTGTCCCATAAACGCTGGATAATAATTTTGGCTCTTGTTGTGAATGGAATTAAGAAGCCAAATGGGTCATATTGGCTTGCAAGGGTTTTGTAGATGTTCCTCAATGTTGGTACAGAATTTTCCTGTTATTTGTATCTGTAACCAAGAACATCTGAAGAGCACTGCCAGCGTAGGCCCAGAGTCATTTCCTGTGGGTCTGCTCCACTTTGAGTGAACCAAAGGTGACTGTTTGCAGATTTCAGCTCATCCCGGAAATGAGCGATTACTAATGGATTGTTGGTGGCCCACTGTCTCAATTCAAAGCCGCCCTCTGAAAGGAGTTTCTGCATCTTGGTTACAAGAGTCTGTGCTTCATCAGCTGATGGAAAACTTTGCAGCCAGTTGTCAACATAAAAGTTGTGCTCTACTGAGGCATGCACATCCTCTTCTGGTTTGCTGTGGTCATATACATGTTTCTGCAATGCAAATGTTGCGCAACAGGGGCTGCAGACTGTTCCAAAAGGCAATACCTGCCACTCATAAACAGTGGGCTCTCTTCCCTGTTCCAAGTTCTTCCAAAGGAAATAGAGAAAGGGTTTGTCCTCATTCAACAGACCCACCTGGTGGAACATTCCTTTTATATCACTGCTAATAGCGACAGCATTTTCTCTGAAGCGCAGAAGTACTCCTAAGAGGGTTGGTCCAAGTGTAGGGCCAGGCAGAAGATGGTCATTTAAGCTTGTTCCTTTGTGCTTAAATGAGCAGTTGAAGACAATTCTGTGTTTTTCATTGTGTTGAACAATGTGATGTGGTATGTACCATGTTTGATGGCTTTTCTCTGCCTCCTCTGGTGTCAGTTTCGAGATGTAACCAGCATTTTCAAGTTTTTGCACTTCATTAATGTACACTGATGCAAGATCTGTGTTCTGCAAAATGCATTTTTCTGTGCTTCTTAAATGAGCTGTTACTGCTTCTTTAGTTGATTGCAAAGGTGGAAGATTTCTTTTCCAGAGGAGGGGTGTTGCATACCTTTGACTGTCTCTGATTGCCACCCTGATTGTTTTCTCCTCAAGAATTTGCACTGCTTCTGTGTCTTGCCTTGATCTTGTGATCAATTTCTCACTCCTGTACGGAAGTGTGTCCATTTGCCACAATTTCTGTACATTGTTGAACAGTTCGGCTTCTGGTGACAAAGTGGAGGTTAATAGACACTGCTGTGGTGAAAGCTGACTGGAAAGGAATTTTGAGGGGCCCTGCAGAGTCCACCCAAGTCTGGTTTTCACAGCGGCAGGACCACCAGGAGGTCCGAGACGTACTGGCTCTGTGGCTGTGATTAAATGCGGGTAATCTGAGCCAATGAGTAAGAGTGGTTGAGCCCTGCTGCAGTTTGGGGAATAGGCAGACCTTGTAGATGTCTGTATTTCTTTTGCAGCAACTTAACAGGATAAGTATGTTTCGTGAGGCTCAGTTCTTTGGCTGTGAAAGCTCTTTCAATGGTAAAGGATTTGTTTGGCTGAAATACAGAGGCTACTGAGAATGAAACAGCCGCCCCATGAACGATCCGTATGTCTTGTCTCACAGTACGGAGGGCTATATCTTCAGGAAGTCCTTGAAGTTCAAGTTGCTGTGCTGCTTCATACGGTTACATTGTCCTCTCTGAACCGTCATCCAGAATGGCATATGTGTCAAGTTCCTTCTCACCATTTCTCAAGATCACTCGACTGACCTTCAAAAGAACTTTACTGCTTGCAGTTGGTCTGTCCAGATACAAAGTCTCTACTTCTGAGTTCACAAGACAACTGTTTTCTGCTGAAGCTTGTTTTTCATGTTTAACTTTGGCATTGAAGTCATGCAGTATTTCTAAATGTCTCTTTCCACATTTTTTGCATTTGGCTTTAAGATTACATTGTGAGATCTGGTGATCACGGCCACACTTAAAGCACTTCTGATTTGACTTCAGCCAGGACTCCACTTGATCTTGATTCAGCAGTTTGAAATTAGCGCACTGGTTGAAGTAATGCTGTACAGTGTTGCAGAAGGGGCAGTACTTTATTGGTTTCTCCTTCTTGAATGCTGTAGCACTTGCCGGTTTACTCTGCTCACCACCATGCAAGACAGTAGCAAATCGTTGAACTGGTTTGAAGTTCCTTTGCTGGTCTCTCTGTGGCTGAGAGTAGACTCTGCTTACATTACTAGCATACTGTGTCTCATCCTCTTGTATTCTGAGCTCGTATTCAAGCCAGTCGCTAAGTTCTATCAGTGTTGGAACTGGGATTTGAATGGGGTTGACAAACCTTCTGAAGTTTGCTTTAAGATCATGAGGCAGTTTGACAAGAAGACGTGAAACATGAGACCCACATTTGAGTTCTGTCCATCCTTTAGCTCCAAGTTGGTCCAACATTCCAACTAATGCGCGCACTTTGAGGGCAAACATTCTATGATTTTTGGGCCATCCATCAATTCTGCAATTCTTTGTAGTGCGAGTTCATGTGGTTGACCATAAAGTGCAGTTAGAGACCTCATGGTGTTGGTGTATGGGTACCTGCTGTTGACATACGAGTCTGCAATGAGCAAAGCATTCTCCTGTTTCAGATGATCAACGAGTATTTGGTACTTGAAACGTTCTGTAGCCTCAACAGGTAGCAAATTCTCCAGTGCAATTTTGAGTCGTGCAAACTCTCTGGGATCCTCACTGCTAAAATTAGGAATGGTGGGAATGGGACCTCTGTAGGGTGGGCTCTACATGAGGATAACTAGGAGAAGGAGGACGCACTGGGTGGTATGGCTGATATGTTTCAGGCTGAGCATAATCTGTGTACTGCTCTACATGAGGATAACTAGGAGAAGGAGGACGCACTGGGTGGTATGGCTGATATGTTTCATGAGTGTCTCTCATAGCATGCACGGTGAGCTAATGTATCCCTTGGCATAAGTCTCTCATCTTGGTAGACTGGACTTGTAACCGAATAACCATGATGAGGTTGCTGATAAACCGTGTGGTTCGGTGGAAGGGAAATAGCTGACGGGTCTGCTGTTCAGACTATGATCTTTATAAGTCCCATAAGTAGCTACTGTCTCTTGGCTGTAGTCCTGAGGCATAAACTGAAACAGCTGTGGAAGATTGGCTGCGATCTCTTTGGTCAGTGGACAAATAGTTATGGCCTCTGTGGTCTATGTTGTAGTAATCACGTAGTCTGTCTACATGCCTAATGCCAAGATGAGGATATGTTGCATCTTCTTGATTAGCTAACTTGTGCTGGGCTTGAGTTGGTTCATAAGGAGAGAAAGGATGATTTGAAGTTAGCAGATTTGCAGAGCTGGTAGCCTCAGTTCTCCTAGGTTGTCAGTGAGATAATCAATCTCTTTGTGACTGACTGAATGAGAATGCAAAAGGTCTCTTTGTGAATCTACAGGCAGTGCCCTCATGGGCTGAGGAAGATCGTCTTGATCGCTAAGCAGAACTGGTCTGCCCCTCAGTGGCTGCTGTATATGGACTTGAAGAGAGAACTCTTTGATCTGCATCAATTATTCGCCTTGGAGAAGTCCGAGTATGGGGCTTTGGCTGTGGCAGTGGCTGCGGCAAACCCTGATATGTCTCCACAAATGAGCTTCTTTCATTTGATCCAGTGCTCATACTTTTCTTTGGTTCTGGTCCGCTTTCAGTACATGGGAACTCTTTAAAGACAGGCCTTTTACCTGGTTCAGGTCCAGTTGCACCATTTGTGGGCTGTTCATCAGAATGAAGTGGCTCACATGGCATTGTGTAGTCAACATAGAAGTCATCTAAGTATCTTGGTGGGATGACTTGTCGACGTGGTCGAACTGCTGGTAAATCTGAGGTAGCCTGTCTTTCTATTCTGGACATGGTGATGCTGTAGTAGCTGCCGATCCGGCTCGAAGGACCAAATTTTGTATGAAAGTTTGTTGAGGTGCGGATCTTTAACTAGGTGACAACCGCTACAGATTGTTCAGGCAGAACAATAAATCACTTGGTCCATGTCCACAATAAAGTTCTTTACTGTTGTCTTTTGCTTCATACATCAGTATGGGTGTGTGGTTCTATAAATGAACAATAATAGCAATAATGAATGTACAGTAGATACAATGAGGCAGAAACATTACTGAACAAAATAGAGTAATGCAATAGCATAAAGATAAGGACATATTTATACAAGTCCAGCAGCTGTACATTTACCTCAGGTTTATGCACATATTCACTTTAGATAAATTTACATAATATTATATTACATAATATTCAAGAAGTAACATTCAAAATCTAATTCAGCGTGTTTTATGCTGAAATGAATATGCGATCGAGCTTATGTGTGCATTGACTACCTCAAAGGAATAAACGAACTTTTAGAAGTGCAATATAACATAGCAGCAACTAAATCTACCAAATATACATGAAAGAGTATATAATTACTTACTTTTAAGATGTACGCACACAGTATGAACAAAAATACGCTAGAAATCGGACCAGATCAGCACGGAGATCACTACAAAAACTGCCGTAGGATTCAGCAACATAGTAACATGTCGGGGCATGAACACATTTGACTGACATTCAGTTCTCCCGATCTAAACCAATGAAATTACAGGAATGATAGTCAGGTGATTCAGAAATAATATGTATATCCTAAAGTGCAACAAATTAAATGTCCAGCAGATGGCACCAGCGTCATTAAATCTTAGCCTTTTGTACAACATGCCTTAAGACAAGAGGTGACCATGCTTTCTGTGTTGTGGCTCCTAGGCTCTGGAACTCGCTCCCTTTAGCTCTGAGAACTATGAGTTCTGTGGAATCCTTTAAAAACACTTAAAGACTCATCTTTTTGGACAAGCTTTTAATTAACAATATGATTTGTTTGTTATTGAAGTTTTATGGAATTTGATGGTAGTATAGAGTTGTACTAGGTTTTTACTTGTACAGTTGTTATTTTATTTTATTGTTTATTTTTATATTACTGTGCACAACTTTGTGACCTTTCCTTGTTTGTGAAAGGTGCTATACAAATAAACTTTACTTACTTACATACTTACAGAGACCTGGATCAAACCAGAGAACACTGCTGCACCTGCAGCCCTCTCCAATAATTTCTAATTTTCCCACTACCCCATTTGACTGGAAGAGGTGGAGGTACTGCACTGCTTATCTCTAATGATTGGGAATTGTTTTCCTTTAACATATTTGGGTATCAACAGCTCCTTTGAATCTCATTCAGTTACTATAATCTGTCCTCTTAAATTCAATTTTGTAGTTGTTTTATCGACCCCCAGGGCCACTAGGTAACTTTTTTGGATAAATTAGATGTACTGCTATCAACCTTTCCTGAGGATGGAACTCGCCTAGTTATGTTTGCAGACTTCAACATCCACCTAGATAAACCTCAGTCTGCAGACTTCCACACTCTTCTTGCCTCTTTTGATCTCAGGCAAGTGTTAACTATGGCTACTCACAAATCAGGCAACCAACTGGACCTTATTTACACACGACACTGCTCCACTGATCATGTGCTGGTTACTCCACTGCACACCCTGATCACTTCCTCCTCACTCTTAACCTCAACATGGTTCCTGACCCAATACATACCCCTCCACCATGTCATCTTTCGAAGTAACCTATGCTCACTCTCACCCTGCCGGCTATCTGCTACAGTTTCATCTTCACTTCCTTCCCCTAAACTGATAGCGTGCTACTGATACTTTCTGCTCCACTCTAACATCTTGTGTAGACACTGTTTGCCCCTTGTCTTCCAGGCCAGTCTGTACCACTCCTTCTGCCCCTTGGTTATCTGATGTTCTACGCAAACATTAATTCAATTAAAAACATCAGTGCACAATTTTCCACACCACAATCTGTCAAGCACATCTTACCAACAAACATACACTCATTCATATCCTTATCTTCACTCTCTGAGGCAGAAGTCGCCAAATTCATCTTTCTAATCATCCTACAATACTACTTGTCCGCTTGATATTATTCCATCTCATCTCCTTCAAGCCATTTCTCCTGTAGTTGTACCTGCACTCACTCACATCATTAACATATCCCTCACACTGGTGTTTTTCCCTCAGCATTTAGACAGGCTTGTATAAACCCACTACTTAAGAAACCTACCCTCAACCCATCTCTCTTTTAGAGAACTACAGACCAGCTTTTCCTTTCTTCCTTTCATTGCACAAAAAACACTTGAATGAGCTGTGTTCAACCAAGTCTTTGCCTTTCTCACACAGAACAACCTCCTTGACAGCAAACAATCTGGCTTCAGAAGTGGATACTCAACCGAGACTGTAAGACTTTTGCTATCAGTTGTTGAAGCACTAAGTCATGGCCTAGTGGTAAGAGAGTTTGACTCCTAACCCTAGGTTGTGGGTTCATGTCTCGGGTAGGCAATAACATGACTTAGGTGCCCTTGAGCAAGGCAGTGAACCCCCAATGGCTCCCTGGGTGCCACAGCATAAATGGCTGCCCACTGCTCCGGGTGTGTGTTCACGGTGTATATGTGTTCACTGCTGTGTGTGTGCACACTATGGATGGGTTAAATGCAGAGCACAAATTCTGAGTATGGGTCACCATACTTGGCTGAATGTCACGTCACTTTCACTTTCACTAAGACTGGCTAAGAGCGGAATCCAAATCTTCAATACATATCTTGCTTGATCTGTCCGCTGCCTTTGACATGGTTAATCACCAGATCCTCCTGTCAACCCTACTGGCAAAGGGCTTCTTAGGAACCACACTCCAGTGGTTCGAGTCTACCTATCAGATAGGTCCTTCAAAGTATCTTTGAGAGGTGAGGTGTCCAAGTCGCAACATCTAAGTACTCGGGTGCCCTCAGGGCTCAGTTTTTGGACCATCACTTCTCTTCTCTGTCTACATGGCATCATTAAGTTCTGTCATTCAGAAACATGGGTTTTCATACCATTGCTATGCTGATGACACTCAACTCTACCTCTCATTTCATCCTGATGATCCAACGATAGCTGCTCACATCTCAGCTTGTTTAACAGACATTTCTTGCTGGATTTAGCACCATAACCTTCAACTCAACCTTGCCAAACCCAAAGACAGAACTGCTTGTGGTTCCAGCAAACATCAGGCCCTTTCTTTCTTTCGCACGCACTTCTTGTTCAAGCTCTTGTTCTGTCCAGGCTGGACTATTGCAATGCTCTCTTGGCAGGTCTTCCAGCTAGTTCCTATCAAACCTTTACAATTAATCCAGAACGAACGCGGCAGCAAGATTAATTTTTAATGAGCCAAAAAAGAATGCATGTCTCACCTCGAGTTGATCAGTTTTGCAGTTGGGCTACCAATAGCTGCTCGCAATAAAAATTCAAGGCATCATTGTTTGCGTACAAAAACCACCACTGATTCTGCACCCCTTTACCTAAATTCACTACTTCAGAGACTATGTGTGCCCTCTACTCAGTACCAAAAAAAAAAAAAAAAAAAAAATTTTTAAAATAACCAAGCAAGTAAACCCAACTATGGGTTAACATAGCACCTTCCCAACTGTGGGTTATTTTTAAACCAATGACTGGTGTTAAAAATAACCCAAACATTTGGGTTAAAACTATTTATTTTTATTCATGAGATTTATCATGAGACAGTTTTCAAATACAGATGTTTATTTAAGTAGAAAAACAATAAATCTGTTTTAAAAACAGGTTTCAAGTTTTAAATGACAAAAGTACTCAATACTGGTGAGCCTAGTATTTAATATAAATATGCACAATTATTTGGATGAATTCAAAATACACCAGTGAACATGTAGAACCCATTGCAAATAAATGGTGAAGTACAAATAATCAAATACACATTAAATTCAAAACAAATGTATACACACAATATACACAAATTAAATACACGTTAAATTCAAAACACAAATATTCACAAACAGTACAAATATTCATAAAAAAACAAAAAACAAAAATGCACATCCGGAATAAAAGATTCAAAAAAAAAAAAGTGCACATAGGGTATTAAAAAAAAAGGTGCACGTATGGTTTACCAATTCAAAACCTACACAGGTGCACATAAAATACACATTTAAAACACAGATGTGCACATACAGTACAGAATAATACAACCTAAACATTTGTGGGACATACGGTGGTACAAATTTAAATCACAAAATGTGCACATTCAGTATACCACTTCAAAAACTACACAAATGTGTACAACAATGAGATACATTTATAATACTTCAAGAAATAAACATATCCTTATAAAAAAGGCTACAGTGTACACCATATGCATTGTGTTATAAATGACTTAAAAGGATACTTCACCCCAAAAAATTAAATCTGTCATTAATTACTCCCACTTACTCATGTTCCAAATCCGTAAGACCTCCGTTCATCTTCAGAACACAAAGTAAGATATTTTTGATGGAATCTGAGAGCTCTCTGACCCTCCAATAGACAGCGAGGGTCCTTACACGATCAATGTCCAGAAACATAGCAAGGAGATCGGTTAAAAAATAATCCATGTGTCATCAGGGGTTCAACCATAATATCATGAAGCTATTGAAAATACTTTTTGTGTGCAAAAAAAAACAAAAAACAAAAAAAGACTTTATTAAAACAATTCTGCTCCTCTGTGTCACCCTAGCGCCATTTTGGATAGTACCCACTAAACGCAAACAGCGTATGATGTTCTGTGTCAGCTGCGGCATGCGGATACGTTTTACGTATTATTTTACCAATCTACTTGCTACATTTATGGACGTTGATTGTGGTAGTATCCTTGCTGTCTATGGAGGTTCAGAGAGCTGTCAGAATGCATCAAAAAATATCTTTGTTTTTCTGAAGACTGTACATGTGGAAGAATTGACAATAAAGCAGACTTGACTATGTTTGGCATACTTTGTCTTATTTTGTGAGGTGAGGAGCCAATAACAGCCTATATATATTTTCTAGTATTTTTTTTTTTATTTATTATTTACCACCCTATTGTCAAAATGGGCACAAAAAAAGTAACCTGTTCTTAATAATTAAGACATATTCTATTCGTCAATAATTGTTTTGTTATTGTTTTGAAAAAAATAAATAAATAAGATGGCATAAGGGACATATTCTATCCAAGAAAAGCTCAATATTGTTTATCATTAATTGGGTCATTGCCTGTTATACAGTGACTTTTATGTCCCAATGATTTATTTAATAATATTTTCTCTAAAATGAGTCACATATTTATAAGATGTATGGCTTAAATTGTATATTTAGGTCTTCTTTATCACTTAAACAAGGATAATAGAAAATTATAAATACTATTTTGTATTTTACACACTATTTCATTGATACATGCATTCAATTTTATCATGTCCTCAGTGCAAAGTAATCAACTTCCCCAAGAAATATAACCCATAAAATGATAAAAAACGAAAAAAAAAAAAAAAAAAAAAATACTCAAAATTTGTTTTAATTATGTTACAGACTAGGCTAACTGCCTCTAATCATACATATAAATCATGTGAAAAATAGTTATTTTTTTACAATTTTCTTTCATTTACCGTATATATATATATATATATATATATATATATATCTATATATATATATATATATATAACTACTCACCTAAAGGATTATTAGGAAACAACGTACTTATACTGTGTTTTTCATTATGATGATAATATGATGGAAAAAAATGGATGCTGGGTTAATTGTATTAAGTAGTGTAATATTTCCATGCTCAGCCTAGTGTTTTTTTTTTTTTTTTACCTCCAAGATCGAGTTCTATTCCAGTACCCTGGGAGCTTAAGGGGTTCTTGCATATATATATATATACTCACCTAAAGGATTATTAGGAACACCATACTAATACTGTGTTTGACCCACTTTCGCGCTTCAGAACTGCCTTAATTCTACGTGGCCATTGATTCAACATGGTGCTGAAAGCATTCTTTAGAAATGTTGGCCCATATTGATAGGATAGCATCTTGCAGTTGATGGAGACTTTGTGGGATGCACATCCCAGGGCAAACGAAGCTCCCATTCCACCACATCCCAAAGATGCTCTATTGGGTTGAGATCTGGTGACTGTGGGGGCCATTTAAGTACAGTGAACTCATTGTCATGTTCAAGAAACCAATTTGAAATGATTCCAGCTTTGTGACATGGTGCATTATCCTGCTGGAAGTAGCCATCAGAGGATGGGTACATTGTGGGTCATAAAGGGATGGACATGGTCAGAAACAATGCTCAGGTAGGCTGTGGCATTTAAACGATGAAAATTGGCACCATGGGGCCTAAAGTGTGCCCAAAAAAACACTTCCCCACACCATTACACCACCACCACCAGCCTGCACAGTGGTAACAAGGCATGATGGATCCATGTTCTCATTCTGTTTACGCCAAATTCTGACTCTACCATCTGACTGTCTCAACAGAAATCGAGACTCATTAGACCAGGCAACATTTTCCAGTCTTTCAACTGTCCAATTTTGGTGAGCTTGTGCAAATTGTAGCCTCTCTTTTTCCTATTTGTAGTGGAGATGAGTGGTACCCGGTGGAGTCTTCTGCTGTTGTAAAGCCCCATCCGCCTCAAGGTTGTGGGTGTTGTGGCTTCACAAATGCTTTGCTGCATACCTCGGTTGTAACGAGTGGTTATTTCAGTCAAAGTTGCTCTTCTATCACTTTGAATCAGGTGGCCCATTCTCCTCTGACCTCTAGCATCAACAAGCCATTTTCGCCCACAGGACTGCAGCATACTGGATGTTTTTCCCTTTTCACACCATTCTTTGTAAACCCTAGAAAATGGTTGTGCGTGAAAATCCCTGTAACCTGAGCAGATTGTGAAATACTCAGACCGGCCTGTCTGGCACCAAAAACCACGCCACGCTCAAAATTGCTTAAAACCACTTTCTTTCCCATTCTGACATTCAGTTTGGAGTTCAGGAGATTGTCTTGACCAGGACCCACACCCCTAAATGCATTGAAGCAACTGCCATGTGATTGGTTGGATTAGATAATTGCATTAATGAGAAATTGAACAGGTGTTTCCTAATAATCCTTTAGGTGAGTGTATGTATGTGTATATATATATATATATATTAGGTGAGTGTATGTATGTGTATATATATATATATATATTGTGCAACATGTAACTAGAAACTCGATCTTGGAGGTAAAAAAAAAAAAAAAAACCACTAGGCTGAGCATGGAAAATATTACACTACTTAATACAATTAAAACCCAGCATCCATTTTTTCCACCATAATTATCATCATAATAAAAAAAACACAAAAAATGGCATCAGTGTCTGTAAGCGGCCAAGTCTAATACTTTAATAAATGTAAGCGGCCAAGTCTAATACTTTAAGCTGCTGAGGGATGTGCTGGATGGTGCTTGTAATGGGTTACTATTAACTGGAATGTCCACACAAGATGTTAATATTGCTCATTGTTTGTAGATTTATTTGACCTATTATATAATTGCATTAATAAGAAATTGAAACAGGTGTTCCTAATAATCCTTTAGGTGAGGTGTATGTACCTGTTTATATAAATACTGTGCAAGAAAACCCCTTAAGCTCCCAGGTCACTGGTATAGAACTCGATCTTGGAGGTAAAAAAAAAAAAAAAAAAAAAAAAAAAACACTAGGCTGAGCGTGGAAATATTACACTACTTAAATACAAATTAACGCAGCATCCATTTTTTTTTCCATCATAATTTATCATCATAATGAAAAACACAAAAAATGGCATCAGTGTCTGTAAGCGGCCAAGTCTAATACTTTAATAATTGTAAGCGGCCAAGTCTAATACTTTAAGCTGCTGAGGGATGCTGGATGGTGCTTGTAATGGGTTACTATTAACTGGAATGTCCACACAAGATGTTAATATTGCTCATTGTTGTAGATTTATTTTACCGTTACTGGTCTTCATTTCCATAAAGGCAAGAATCCAAATGACAGTCACGTAAATCCACCAGTCCTTCACCTTTTCAATGACTTGCATAGCATGGATACAGAATGGATCGGTATGGCTACGGTGACCTTAGGATAAGAATGAAAGAGACTAATATATAAATATATTAAATATATTAAGAGACTAATATAGCTGACTAATATATTTTGATCGACAGTAGCGTTTCACCAAAGAACTGGACTGGTTTCTTACCTTAGACCCACCCTGAGTGAGCTGTCATCATCAGACCGCCATTGTTTCCCCCGCCGGAGCAAATGTAGACAAGAATGTCTCCTAAGCAGTTGAGGTGTTTTGCTGTTGGATGTAATAATGAACATAGCAGTCATTTACTCTCCTGAAATCTGAGCCACTGAAGATCAGTGTTGTGCAAGTTACTCCCAACTGTAATAGATTACTTGTTACTGTTACTTAAATGTAATTCCTTACCTTTCAATATCACTGTCTCAGAATTGTAATGCGTTACATGACACCTGTTTTTACTTTGGAGTTACTTTCACCAAAATAACTACAGAAGTAGGAACGTGTTAAAGGGGTTAGCTTACCCAGAAATGAAAACTGGCTTGTGTTTACTCACCCTTGAAGCATCCTAGGTGTATATGACTTGTATATTAATTGTCCTGGCTGACTAAGCTCTATCATTGCAGTCCCACGAATCGTCAAATAAACGCACACGCATCCATAATAAAAAAACGTGCTTCACATGGATCCGGGGGGTGAATAAAGCCTCCTGTAGCGAATCCATGTGTTTTTGTAAGAAAAATATCCATAATTCAGTGTATAAACACCTTTTCTATCACTTCTGTCTGTCATCTGTCATACGCGTGAAGCCGTGCTGGCGAATGACGCAGCACCGTATGCGTTGTGTGATTAGTGAAAAAAACACGGAGAGAGAACTAAAACGAAATGCCAGTCATGAATTAGAAGTACAAACCAAGATATACAAGAAACAAATGTTGGAGGATTTCGATATAAGCCAAGAGGAGACTGGTTTCCATAGCTAAGAGTAAGGAAACTTTGCCTTCCTTTGCTCCTATGAACCAACTCGCAACACTAGCATTTCTCAGAGGCTTTTTGACGGTAAAACAAAAAAAACATGTTTTTTTACCAACACTACCATTGAGAAAATTTTAATCAAACTATGTTAAGTCTACAAACCACACCAAAACAAAAAACAGGCAATAAGAACCCCTAAATAATCATATCAACTTGTAATGGGCATCTTATAACACCTTTGACAAACATCAGAGTTTTGATTTTGTATTTCAGTATACCCTGTATGTGACCCTTGGGAAGCCCTTTGATTTTTCAGCAGTGAGTTTTTATCAATTTCTGGTTATTTGTTCAGCAAAAAGGACTGAAAACAATTACAATTTTATGAAATCTGTGTAAATTTCCATCTTTTATCAGTCTGATATGCCTGCAATCAGGAGTGTGGTGGTGCCATTAAATTACTACACAGGCATTTTCCTCTGGCAAGGTATGATACTTTGGATTTGTAAACTATACTTTGGATGAAGGTATCCATTATGTGCATTCCCATGGTATGAAGGGTCTTTGTAATAAAAAATATTGAACACTAGCAAAAAACACCATTTTTTACAGTGTTCTTCAAAGCCAACATTCCAGTCCAACGCAAACAAAATATCTATCCGGAATCTAAACATTCAATGGAGGTCACCCCATCTCGTCCCTGACGTCATGGAGGTTACTCCGTCTGTGCCTGATGTCTCATGAAGGTCATCCCATCTTGTGCCCAATGTCATGGGAGGTTCACCTCATCGGGTGTCTGACATCATGGTCCCCCCATTTGGTTTCCCAACGTCATGGTCACCCAATCTGTGCCCGACGTCATGGTCACCACCATCATGCTGTGACTGAAGTCATGGAGGTCACCCTCATCTATGCCCGACGTCATGGTCACCCCATCTGTGCACAACGTCATGGAGGTCACCTCCATCTGTGCCCGACGTCATGGTCACCTCAGCTATGCCCACCGTCATGGTCACCCCATCCCCCCCCCCCCCCGGTGTGCTGACGTCCTGGAGGGTCACCTCATCTGTGCCGCGACGTCATGGTCACCTCATCTGATTCCCGACGTCATGGTCACCCCGATCTGTGGCACAACGTCATGGAGTGTCACCTCATCTGTTGCCCGACGTCATAATAGTCCACCCATCTGTGCCTGATGTGTCTGGTCACCTCATCTGTGCCCGACGTCCATGGTCACCCCATCTGCTGTGCCACAGACGTCATGGAAGGTCACCCACATCTGTGGCCCGACGTCATGGTCACACCCATCTTTGCCCGATGTCATGGTCACCATCATCTGTGCCCAGCGTCATGGTCACCCCCATCGTGTGCACGCTTGTCATGGAGGTGCACCTTATCTGTGCCCAAATCATGGTCAACCCATCTGTGCCCTAACGTCATGGAGGTAACCTCAGTCTGTGCCCGAAGTCAATGTCAGCCATCTGTGCCTGATGTCATTGGTCACGCAATCTGTGGCCCGACGTCATGCCACCCCATCTGTGCACGACGTCATGGGAGGTCACCACATCTGTGCCTGACATCATGGTCCCCCATCTTTGCCAGATGTCATGGTCACCTCATCTGTGGCCCAACGTCCATGTGGTTCACCCCATCTGTGCACGATGTCATGGAGGTCACCTCATTCTGTGCCCAACATTGAAGCGTAATGAGCAGTTTTTCATTCATTCATTTGGTTCTGAATTAATGAACGTAATGACGCATTGAATCTAAAACAATGCACATCCTTGGCTAAAACCCCAAAGCTTTTAGACCCTGAACTCATGCAGGTAAGATCAAACTCTCTCCAAGTGCTGAATGACCGCCTGGTTGCCAGCAATGGCTGGGTTTAAATTTCCTGACCAGGTCGTTCTAAAAACTTTATTGCCCAACTGGGAGAAACCAGCACAAAGCCCAACTCGCTAGGAACTCTTGTCAAGGAAGACAAGGAAAGTAAATATATTCTAAATGTCATTGACTGTATTGCCTTTTTGTGCTTAGATGTCGTCCATATCAAATTGGGAGTATCTGCAATTTTTAATAAATCGTGTGTTAATCAAACTTTAAATGTGTGTAATTCTGACATATGAATGGTAACCTTTATGTTTCGTCCTACCTTAACGTTGTCATTACTTGGTATCTGTTTTCAACTGTCTTGCTTTGACCGAACAACTCATACATTAGGAAAATTAACAGTAAAATGTATGATTCTGGAATTACCATTCTTGCTGGAATATAACTGCTGAATTCTGACAACACCATAACTCACTCGAGTGGGTGTCTCCCCACAGAGACAAAGGAACTTTTTTCCCGCTTCAGATCATGGACGTTCATTGGTTGTTCGCGCGAACAGAGGTGTTAAACCAGTCGCTCCTAAGAGACGACCACAGAGACGTTCTCGTTGCACTTTTGTTTCGGCACTTCGTCGGAGGAACGTCTGTCTTGTCGCGATGGCTCCTTATGGAGCTTTCATCTCCGTTTTTCTTTTCTTTTCTTTACTAAGTTTTATTCTCATATTTGCCTCTCCCTACACGAGGGGAGACAAACTCTGAATCATTTCTTTGGTACTCCACGTTCGTTGGACCTTTGAAACTTTGCGCGAGTCTGCTCGCCCTGGAAGACACCAGAGAACACGCCCAGCTCCAACAGATGACACCACGCTCGGTCTTTAGCAGGCAAACAAAGATACCCACATGCAAGTATTATTTTCTATAGAGATTTAAATGCTGCTTAAGTTGTCTTTTTCCCCTTTTTCAAGGTGATCTGATTCCTTGTTGTCTTTCAAAAGGTTACTATATGTGATTTTGCCATACCGGGCGATCATTCTATGATCTCGCCTATTTCTCTCTCACCTTCTGTCGCTCACCCTTTCACTCTCTCTCTCTCTCTCTCTCTCTCTATTTGTTCTCCGTTTTGTATTGTATTTGTTTTTACTGTTTGTATTGTTTATACGCATATTTACTCTGTGTGAATCGTAGTTTGATGTATTATTAGTTCATTATTAAAAGCCAATATATTCAATGATTGCTTCTGTCTAAAATGCTCACATCACAGACAATGAAATGTTTGATCTTAGCTACAAAGCTAGTATTGTTACTTTTCAGTAACCTAAATTTTATAAGGACGGGAGAATGGTTTCATGGCCAGAAGAAACTATTTTTTTCCTGGAATTATAAGAAGTGATAACTTTATTGAAAGTTGATAAGTTAATCTTATGGCTGTTTGCTGGACAAACCACTGTTTGATTTGCATTAATTCCCAGTAAAGATATAACATTAATTGATATGAAGAAGGAATATTGACATATTAATGAGTAAATTACGGTGCCATTGTAATGAGTTATTGATATTACAATTGACCTATTTTTTCATCTTCAATAATTTTAATGTAACTGTCACATGAGATATATATATTAACATATTCTGATTAATTATTTAAAATCCCTATATATCCATTTTGAGCTAACGTTAACGTACTACCCAGTGCGGTTACAAAATCATGGTCACCCATCTGTGCCCAGCGTCATGGAGTTCACCTCATCTGTGCCCGACGTCATGGTCACCCCATCTTTGCCCGATGTCATGGTCACCTCATCTGTGCCCAACGTCATGGTCACCCCATCTGTGCACGACATCATGGAGGTCACCTCATCTGTGCCCCGACGTCATGGTCACCCCATCTTTGCCCGATGTCATGGTCACCTCATCTCTGTCCCCAACGTCATGGTTCACCCCATCTGTGCACGATGTCATGGAGGTCACCCTCATCTGTGCCCACACGTCATATGGTCATGGAGGTCACCTCATCTGTGCCCGACATCATAGTAACATCCATCTGTGCCCAATGTCATGGTCACCCCATTTGTGCCCCGACGTCATGGAGGTCAACCTCATCTGTGTGCCAACGTCATGGTCAATCCATCTGTGCCCACCAACGTCATCTGTGCACGACGTACCATCGAGGTCACCCCATCTGTGCCCGACGTCATGGTCACCTCTACTGTGGCCCGACGTCATGGTAACCCCATTTTGTGCACAATGTCATGGAGGTCAACCTCATCGTGCCCGACCTCATAGTCACTCCATCTGTGCCCGACGTCATGGTCACCCCATCTGTGCCCAATGTCATGGTCACCTCAACTGTGCCCAACGTCATGGTCACCCATTTGTGCACAACGTCATGGAGGTCACCCATCATCTGTGCCCGACATCAATAGGTCCCACTCCATCTGTGCCGACGTCATGGTCACCCCATCTGTGCCCGACATCATGGAGGTCACCTCATCTGTCGCCCAACGTCATGGTCAATCCATCTGTGCACCAACGTCATCTGTGCACGACGTCATCGAGGTCACCCATCTGTGCCCGACGTCATTGGTTCACCTCTACTGTGCCCGACGTCATGGTCACAACCCATTTGTGCACAATGTCAGGCTGGGTCACCTCATCTGTGGCTGACATCATAGTCACTCCATCTGTGGCCCGACATCATAGTCACTCCATCTGTGCCCGACATCATGGTCAACCCATCTGTGCCCAACTGTCATGGGTCACCTCAACTGTGGCCCGACGTCATGGTCACCCCATTTGTTCACAACGTCCTGGAGGTCACCTCATCTGTGGCCCGACATACATAGTTCACTCCATCTGTGCCCGACGTCATGGTCACCCCATCTGTGCCCGAAGTCATGGAGGTCACCTTATCTGTGCCCAACGTCATGGTCACCCCATCTGTGCCCGACGTCATGGAGGTCAACATCATCTGTGCCCAACGTCATGGTCAATCCATCTGTGCCCAACGTCATCTTGTGCACGACGTCCATGGTCACCCCATCTGTGTTTCCCGATGTCATGGAGGGTCACTCATCTGTGCCCGACGTCATGGTCACCCCATCTGTGCCCAACCGTCATCTGTGCCCCAACGTCATAGTCACCCCCTGCATCTGTGCACAACATCATGGAAGTTTACCCCCATCTGTGCCCGACGTCATGGTCACCCCATCTGTGCCCGATGTCATGGTAAACCTTTTTTGTGCCCAATGTCATAGGTCACCCTATCTGTGCACGATGTCATGGAGGTCACTTCAACTGTGCCCGACGTTCATGGTCACCCCATCTGTGCACGACGTCATGGAGGTCACCTCATCTGTGCTCGACATCATAGTCACTCCATCTGTGCCCGAATGTCATGGTCCCCCCATCTGTGCCCGACGTCATGGTCACCCCATCTGTGGCCCGAAGTCATGGAGGTCACCTTATCTGTATGTGGATGTGTAAAAATATTCAAATGTTACCTACCCCATCTTGTAATAGTTAACATTTTCATAAGTAACTGTAATTTAATTACCACATTTTTTTTCTTAGTAACTGTGGGCAGTTACATTTATTTTGTATTTAAATTCAATTAGGTGTACTCCCCAACACTGAGGCTTGATTACACAAAAATGACACCTGTTGTGGTTTATTTATTTATTTATTTATTTATTCATTTATTTGTGTTACAGACAACGCCAGGTTTCCACCTCCATTCAATCACAGCGCACACCCTCACCTGAGTACTGAGACAATTTCACCTGACCCTCATCAACAGTTTAATCACCTCTGCACTACAAATACCACACACACGCACTCAGTCAGCGTCCGGTCTCGTTCGCAACAAAAGGTCTTACCTTTATTGCTAACTCTAAGGACTAACACTATCTCTACTTACCTCTCTCCAGCGATTCCCAGAAGTTCCCAGCCATCTCCACCTTTGCGTCGTGTGTGGTACAACCCTCCCTACCTTGACGTTCTCTACACACCTCTACTACGGATCCATTCATCACTGCCAGTCTCCATATCACACTTTTCCCAGCACTACCCGCTCCTCTGCTTGTGCCTGAATAAAAAACTGGTCTTTCTGTTATCCTCAAGCCTCCTCATAACATTTGTTGCATGGAGGCTCTGAAGATTTAAAAATTATTATCCTTATACTTTTCTCTAAAACTGCTCCACACAATGACAATACATGAGACAGAGGGTCATAGCATCTCTTTGTAGAGGGGGAATCCTATTATATAAGCCTATACAAGTAAAACCTGACCAGGATTCCTACTCTTTCAATACATTCACTGCCATATTTAATGCTGCCTATGGCTTTCTAATGAGTTAGTGAGTCCAGGGTGCACTCACCTTGCATTCTGTACATGTATCCTTTTTCTGCCCTCACTGATATAAGATGTTTTTATGTGTGCAGGTACATAGTTATGCAGTAAGCTAAACACTTCTCCAAAAAGTACCGAAACAGAGTTGTCTTCAGGCTAATATTTAATGGAAGCAGTGTAAAACTGCAAAAAAAAAACAACAGTACTCAGCTCTATATTTCTTTACGGCTCGGCGCAAACATACCAATTTGAAAAACTACAAGAATGCATAGTCGATACTAAAAAACTGGATGACGAGCAATTTCGTACTGTAAAATTCTGAAAAAACAGAGGTGTTAATTATAGGACCTAAAAACTCTGCATGTAATAACCTAGAACACTGTCTAAGACTTGATGGCTGTTCTATCATTTGCCGGTCATCAGTAGAACCTAGGTGTGCTATTTGATAGCAATCTTTCCTTAGAAAGCCACGTTTCTAGCATTTGTAAAACTGAAAAAGTGAAATTCGTGACATTTGCCAAGCATGGTTGCCCATAGTCGGAATTGGTGCTTTGCATTTAACCCATCGAAGTGCACACACACAGCAGTGAGAAGTGTACACACCCGTGAACACACACCGGAGCAGTGGGCAGCTATATCCAGCGGCCAGGGGGAGCAACTGTGGTTCAGTGCCTGCTCAAGGGCACTTCAGCCATGGATATTGAGGTTGGAAGAGAGCGCTGTTCATTTATATTGTATTGCTGTCTATATTACAGAACATAAAAAAATAAAAAACCATCCTGGCATTCATGAAACATTTAGATGATGTTGTGACTAAAACTTCATTATGTTTCACTTGGTTATACATTTAGTCAGGGATTATAGTTTGGAAAAAAGTCTAACTAGAAAAATGTGTCAAAGTTATGTGAAAACAAATACAAAAATTAATTAGATTAATCAAAATAAAGACTTACTCATGTTGTACTATTCTCTGCTGGATCAAGCCGCTTCTTACTTTTTTCTTCAATTCTTCATTTCTTCACAGGGAGTCTTTTGAGGTGAATTCTGTCCTATTCCTCTCAGCGAGAAGCGAACAGTAACATTTAAAAAACTTGTAATTACAGTCTGGCTGCTTTGGTTGCTGTGGTTAGGGCGTATTACATGACATGGGGCTATTCGTAATATCGATAGCTCGTTCAGTGCGTGGGCGTGGTCGTATTAGGATTTAATGAAGGAAGATGTGGAAGACTGGACATCACGGTGTGTTCATATGGGATTACTTTATTACAGAAATATTTGTTTTCAAAAATGATTATTTAAATTTTATAATTTATACAATTATTATTGCTTAGTTTAAAAGTAGACACTGTCAAGCTTTTTATAGATATATCATCTTCATGTCATCTTTGTTGAGTATTTGCAGAGTTACAGTTCATTTTAATGACACAGTTCTAAATGAAGATCACGCAGACCAAAGCAGCAGACAGTGCACCATATATTTTCTTTATTTTGTAAATAGACAAAGTTAGTTTGTTGTTATTATGGGTGCATACAAATAAAAGTAGACCCTTTATTATATCGTTTATTGTGTAATGTATATGCTCTTATCTGTACAATCAAAACTGAAAAGTGTAAATTTAAGTTATTTTCGGGGTCTATCAGGAGAAGATGCCCACAAAACGGTGTATCGCGGCCTTTTTTGTTGTATTTTTTTTTTTACCCCAGAGATTTAAGGAACATGGTATCGAGAATACAACATCTGACTCCAATAATTCTCTCCCAGCTGCCTCCCATGTTTGAGGAATGTGGCTGATTGAATATTTTTTCAGCGAGGTATTTTTCCACTTGCTGTCATCATGCCTTGAGCCAATCTGAAGTTCCTTTTTGGCCCCTATGAAGTTCGTTCTGCAGTCAGACCTCAATTGTTTTGCAGGTCCTCTGATTTGCAAAAGAAATCACCTTAGGGCATTGATAAAACTAGACTGTGTATAGTGATGTAAACAACCTTAATGTGTTATGGCTCGTGTGCTCATACGCATAAAAATCACTTGCCCAGCACTTGCCTGTGTTACTTGGGTCCTCTTGTTTTTTGTGCAGTGACAGACCACGGGCCAACATCCGGAGACATCCACCAACCTACATAAGTGAATGTAGGATCAGTGCTCAGGGATGGTCAACAGGTAATTCTTGCATTCTTTGTTCCTCTCTTTTCCCATGTAGCTTACGACAATTACGCAGTTGTGAATCAGACTACTAATACATTCTCTTCCCGACGCAATCCAAAATTCCAGCTGCCCTTACTTGCTCTTTCAGTACAGTGTCGGCCTTGGTGACAGACTGTCTCGTGGTAGTATGTCCTGATGCCAAGGAAGTAACATGATGGGTGAGTCTCTTTTGTGATTGAAGTTGCGCTCTTGACAACTGCCCTCCCAACTCTGAGAAAACCTTGAAAGTCAATATAAAGGGACAGAGTTGATACAAGGGACTTTGTTTTTTGAATGGGGTTACCCATTGGCTGATACTCTGAATTTCTTGCCAATAAACCTCTTCGCATCATCTAGTTGTGCTGCACTCAAAGGGTTCTTGCAAATGTGCCAGCCTTGGCAGGAATCATGCTCAGCTTCTTTATTAAAAGAATGAAGCTATGTGTGACAGCCAAGTTACTGCTCTAGAGGCTGATGTCCAGCTGTGAAACCTTTCCAATCATGCACTTCCGAGGTATGGTGAAACATCCGTTTTTGCATGTTGTTATCTCAGGTCGCCAATTCTGCATCCAGTTCGGATGAATGAGTTCCCTCGACTGGTTGACAGGTCTGTGGCTGTGAAAGTGTAGCAGGAGAGATAATCGGAAAGGGAAACTCTAAATTTAGCTGACTACGCCACGCTGTCAAACAGGTGAAAGTTATTTATGAATTGATTCACCTAGAAAAAGGGCACACAGGAATGGTGACTTCAAAGACAGAGGCCTGGGACGTGGACTACTAAAGTACAAAAAAGCTTTACTTCAACAGTCATTAAGTACTTATCTTAAAAATCATTAAACTGTAGACCAGATTAGATTTCCAAACACAGAAGACAAAAACCGAGGCTTACCCTATAGCAGGTAAGCTAGTTTACGAGCGCAAGGATCCTATAAATCGCAAAGATCTTACACCAGGTGCACAGGTCTCAATACACCCACACACACACAAATTCAGCATGAACACACGGCACTCCGTGACAAAGTCCCACCACCGCGCGACAAGGGGCCTACTAGCGGCCTGCCTGGAAGCCTCGGTTCCTGCAACAGAATACACTATTAACCTTTAACAGTCACACTAAAGAAATACATTTGCAAAAATTATTTATTGTTAAAATTGTGTTCCTGACACCACACTGAGCAACTTTTCAGTTTTTTTTTTTTTTTCAGATGACCCATTCACTAAGCAGATACACAAGTCAACCAGCCGGTTGACTTGCCCATTTAGGGTAAACTCGGCATGAACTAAAAATTATGATGCATTAATGCAATTTTTCATTTGTGCAACTGATATTTTTTTTTTTTTTATAAAAAACATTACAGACAGTAGAATATTATAACAATACCCATGCATTTTTATTATATATATATATATATATATATATATATATATATATATATATATTATATATATATATATATATAATATATCTATATATATTATATATATATAAAAACCTGTTCTTATTATAATAGAAATCCACTATACAAAAAATTATATGTAAAATTAATATGTAATAGAAATCTCTAATAATTTAAAGTAAATAAGCAAATACATCAAACCAAAACAAAATACAAAATAATAATTACAAATAATAAATAATGGATCTACGTAGTGACAATCTGTATAAAATGTAAGGTAAAAGGCAAAAGTCAATGCAATATAATATAAAAAAAATAGAAATAAAGTTATTGATATGATGTTCTGTGATATGCAACAAAGCATTGGTTTTTGTTTAGACAAAGGAATAACTTCATCTATGATCTTGCGCAGTGCTATTCCAAGTTATGATCGCGTTGCTGAGTATAGCTTGCATTCAGTTTCATTTTACCCCTAACTGGGGGAACTCAACGAGCGAGCGGTCGAGCACATTTTCTACCGTGCGGTTACAATGCACGTTTTGTTAATCTCAAAACAGGAAATAATGCTTACAACTATACAATGCTTAACACTTAAATGCAAAATCAAAAAAAAGAAAACCAAGAAAGTGTGCGTTGAGGGATTCCTGCGCCACCAGAGACGTGAGCTGCCGGACCCACGGTCCGGACGAGAACCGCACCCGTTTAACCTTTTCAGTGGTGAGTTTTAAAATATTCCAGCGGTCCCCCCAGAGTGAGTTTTTTTTAAGACGACCGTTATTTAAGAACGTTCCCCTTACTGTTTGCCATGGCGACGCGTCAGGCTTGTCGCGTTGACACACCGCGTCTACAATAACACTGTATTACAGATGTATTGCTTTTATTTCGTTTTTCCTTTTTTTTTTTTTTTATTTAAAATATTCACAAACTTGCATACCATGTCATGAACAATCTGATATTCCGATACATAAATATGTGTAAATGAGTGTGTTTGGTCGTTAACAAAAAAAGCTTTCTAAATGATCTTGATCGGGATCTGAAATGTGAGATGGGCGCCGCCATGTTGTTTTTTTTTTCGCGCTGCAGTTCAGAGTCCTGGTCAGTCAGATTTACAGAACGTGAATTCATCGATTCTCCCCGAAATACAACTAATAAGTGGCCGATGAACTGGGTGAAGAATAGAGTGAACTTTATAGTAACTTACACTATGTGTATCTGATATGAATATAAAAAACATCTGCAAATTAAATTTGAATTGGTTATTATTGTTGCTTTCCATAGACATATGCCTGTATTTTTCAAAACTCTAAATGTATTGTTTTACTAGTACTTATGTGTATTTAAATCTGAAAACTAAAATATGCATTACGTGGTTAATAATACTGCATAGTTGTGATAATATGACAGGAGCAGTGCACGTCTCTCTCTGGCTCAGCGCCAGCCAAACGCGCGCGAAAACGCAGTTTGAATTTGGCAGTTTATGCGACGTCACCGAACGTTCTAAATCCCATATGTGGGATCATACGCCCAGAATCGGGCACAGAAATTAGAATCCCATATGGTGGGACCGTACCGCTCAAAAGGTTAAAACGGCCAACAGGCCAGGATGCCGGGCTGTACATCCCCTGCAAGTGCCACGGCCTACAAGAAGGATGCGGCCGCTAGAAGAAGCCGCCGCCCCTCATGCCCCGGACCGAAGAGGGGGAGCGCGTGTGGCCCTTACCTGGACCCTTCCGTCCTGAACACTGCTCGACCCACACGAACCCCGCAGCACGACGAGCACACCAGATCCCCTGTTTGTTTTGGACATTTTTCCCCCTTTGGACACTTTTTATTCCCTCTTTTTTGTTTTATTTTCTGTTAATAAAAGCCTCTCTGAGGCCTGACGACTCCACGCCCATTTGTGGTCTGCTGTTTTGCTCCTCCCGCCACACTGGTGGAGAACGTGGGCAAGGCGGAGCCTAGACAGCGCAGTTGGGAAACACCTGATGACGTAACTCCCCTCTCGCTCGCAAGAGTTCGCGTAAACCCGGACTGGGACGGAGATGGCCCTCCCAGCCATACAAGGGGTAAGTGACTTCTCTTTTATTGTCATTTACCGTGTGGTTGGTTGAGGCTGTCGATTAAAAACCGGTTTCTCTGTCCCTGTTCCGGCACGGTGCGAGACGGAGGACTGCACGGAGAGGAATCCCCACCCACTCCGACCGTTTGGCGCCTGGTTGAGGAAGGTAGCACTCCCATGTGGGTGGCGCCCTGATGACGGGGATGTCGCTTGGGGTGGGAGGTGTGACCGAGTCAGCTGCCTCCTCCCTGGTTATCCTGGCGGCGTGTGATGGGGCACACCCTGTTGAAAAGCCCAACGCACCTCTCCTTGAGAGACTGGGTCTCTTCCCGTGCATGCACACTGGTGTCCTCGTGGGTCCAGGAAGGGTGCGTTGAGGGATTCCCTTGCCACCAGAGACGTTTGTTTTCACGGCCGACATGCCAAGATGCCGGGCCGTCCATCCCCCTGCAAGCTCCACGGCCAACGAGAAGGATGCGGCTGCTAGAAGAAGCCGCCCACCCCTGGCGTCCCGGACTGGAGATTGGGAGCGCGTGCAGCGCCGGACTCTGCCCCTTACCTGGACCCTTCCCCGCAGCACGACGAGGGACACCAGATCCCCTGTTTGTTTTAGACACTTTTTCCCCTTTGGCCACTTTTTTTTCCTCTTTTTGTTTTATTTTGTGTTAATAAAATCCCCTCCGAGGCATGACGCCAAGCCCACTGTATCTGTCATTTGTTCCTCCCGCCACCAATAACAATAAGTAAACAACAACAAAAACACAAACACCAGGTCAACCAGAGGAAAAATAAATATGAATAAAGCAAGAGATCACACTGAAACAAGGTTAAACCATATGAACAATTTCAAGAAAGAAAACAAAGCATAATACAAACTAAAGAACGGATAAATGAATCAGCCATAAAAACACAAAAACTCTACACAAAACTGGTCTAACAGAGGAGACCGATAGACAGCACAAACACGCTAAGAAGCAGTTTTACATCACAGGAACTAGTGTCAACAAAGCAGCAGCGTCAAAGAACGTTGCCCCATAGGCTGCACTGAATGCACTGGATCCTAATCAAACTATTCCTCCTTAAAAGAATTTGATGTAAAATTATTTACCACATAAAACACTATACATTACTAGCGGTAGTTACACATACCTTCATGTGGTCGTTATAGTCACAAGTCCCGGTCATGCACACGAGTTTAGATCAATGCAGTGAAAAGGCACGGGGAATACAGCCGGGGCATATTGGCCGAGAAAGGCAACTGCCAACCAACCACGGTGACGTTTGTCTGTCAGAAAACTACAATCCAAATAGAACCATTTAAATCAAGTACACCTCTTGATGCTCCCCAGTTAACAGACACCTACTTATGAGACAGGAAGAACCAAAAACCGGAAGGGGCGGGGCCTCTCGTCAGTGATGCACAATCAGTGCTCCAATACACAACGCTGACTTAAAAGTACCTTTTATATACCAGTGAACGCATATGATTGGACAACTCAAGTATTTGTTGCATAATTTTTAAAGAAACAACACACCCATTGTCCCATCCCACTACAAAAGGAATACTGGACCAAAGAGCCTTGTTGAGATGGCTCTTGTACCATGATCAGCTAGATTGAGATCACTTTGAAAGGTACTGTAGTGCCATTGATATTTCTTAGTTGAGCGTCTGATTCGTTGTTCTCTATTATTAACATAAACATAGAAGCGCCTTGATTCATTAAAATATGTAACCCAAGCACTACACTTTGCTATCGGTGAGACTTTATGTTCTTCAGTTCCAAATTCAACTCTTCAGAGATCACCTCTGCTATTTCTACCCCCCGGGAGAGCAGCACAGACTTCAAGTCTTGGTATGGTGAACTCAGGTTTAGGGGCTAGTTTTGTCTTTACGAAGATGAACCCCACTCCAGTCTGTCCTTTAGCATCTGTAGGATTTAGCAACAGCAGTGATGGCTTCATTTGATGCATCACTGAATACGCAAAAACGTCCTTTTTCTAAGCTTTTTGAGAAAAGAAATTGATGTGTAAACTCTTGGGATCTTCACCCATTTCAGTTCCTTCAAAGAAGTACACCTTTTTCGCCAGGGAGTGGTGCATCCCAGTCACAAACATCAGTGGTCAGATCTCTTAGCTTTTTCGTCATGAACACTCCTGGAGCAGCAAACCCAAGGGGATAAAATAGGCTTTTAATGGACAATAGAAACTCCTCGTCGAGTATATGGTTTCTCAAACATCAGCCACTTGGAAAGTGAGTGTATACTGCAACAAGGTCCCATCTGAGGCCAAAACTTCTTTGCACCAGGGGTACAGTCTTGGCCAGCATCACGACATCCCTGTAAGTCTTTGTCGAGGTCGGTAGCCGGAATGCTTTCAATAACCTTGTTTTTCGTTTGAGGTAAAACTTTTATGGCATTTTTGAGGGTAGAGACTTGAGCAAAAGCATTTTTTGGGTTGCCTTGTGTAACCCCTCTCAATCCCGGGTCATCACCGCCACCCTCACACTCGCTCCGAGTGGGCCTCGAACCCTGGTCTCCGACATGGGAGGCGGACGAAACTAACAATGGAGGCTCTAAATGAACTGCAGGCACTAGCGTCTGTTGCTTAGTGCGTCTCTTGAGATCGGGGAGGAGGTTTACCTGCACAGCACCTACTCGCTGGGCCTCCATTACACCTTTAACAAACTGATGTGGCCTTCTCTTCTGAGGGTAAAATGAATTGAGATCATCGTGTTAACATAAAAGTGTCCTATCGACAAACTTCCTCACCTCAGTCCCATACTCACTTTCCTCTCCTTCCATAGAAGTCTTTTTTGCCATAAATGGCCTCCGCAGGTGAGGGCAGTTTCCATACACCCATGAACTGTCAATAAGATAATTCCCGATTTTTCATAGTCAAGTGTTGATGGTGTATAGAACCACAAGAAAAGGAGATAGTCACAATGGTCTTCCCACACAAGAAAACTGTGGAACATCTGTTGGATGTCAAATCATCACAGCAACTGGCTCAGTCCAGCTTTTGCTGCACGCTATATCTGCTTGCAGATTTACATGATCTTCGTAGACGACGAAGTGGGATAAAGCACATTCTGAACCTTTTACTTCAAGGTTGATGGAATTGGAACTCCGACATTTTTGATGAGACGGAAAACGTCTAATCTCCAATTCACTCTGTAGTCTTGAAGTATCTGGTTCTTTTTATTTTCCCTGCCCTCATATTATGTGCTGCTAAACACTCCTCCAAAAAGTACCCAAAACAGAGTTTGTCTTCAGGCACATTTAATGGAAAGCGTGTTTTTGTAAAAGAACAGTACCAAATGTTGTCAACTTCAACATATTTGAACTAGGGTTTGCCAGGGTGAGGAAAAATTTCCCACCGGTTAATTGACTGTGTGACACACTGGTAATACCGGTATCACCGTGTGGGGGGACTTCCTCTGCGTGCGAGTTATACTATCATTTTTGAACAGTGTTTGGAGTAACTTCATTACAAAAGTAATGCATTACAGTAACATATTACTTTTGCTTTACCCGCAGTAATGTAAGGCATGTACTAATCAATTTTCAGTAATATTTTTATTCGGTACATGTTCAGTAATGCTTGCGTTACAACACACTTTTAGCCCAAATTGTTCAAAAGAAGAAAAAAAAAAATACAGCAAGACCATTCCTAGTAGGCTATAGTTTCTATAGTTTTAATTCAAGCAGCTTCGCGCTCGGCCCCGTCAGAAGCTCTGACAGAAAGGCTGCGTTGTGAGGCTGGACAGAGAGACGCGCTGTTTAATGTTGTTTGGAGAATGTGCTGTTTTCCTTAATGCATAACTTACATTAACACAGGTCTATTCCTCCATCTAAATGTTTAAAAACCAATAGCAAAAATTCACATTTTGCTGTCAGAAGTGCATAGCTTTTCTTTAGCGATTTCTCCGCTAATCTCTCTCCACATACCCTTCAAGACAACGAGTGGCCGACTGCGCGCATAGTGCGCCAAAAGGAGTCTCAGTGAAATAGAAGCGCCATAATTCTATGAGATATTTTGCTGAAAATATTTATAGTTTGGACATTAAATTGTGACATTATGTAGAATTTTAAACCTATACGTAAGTGGTATTTGTATGATAGCACTAACTGTAAAAGTGTAATAAGATAAATAAGATAAAAACCATATCAATAAGAAAGAATG
>NW_024879365.1:216393-230976 GCF_018340385.1 Cyprinus carpio
CCGTACCACTCTTCTAGCCCCTTGGTTATCTGATGTTCTCGCCAAACATTAATTCAATTAAAAACATCAGTTTCACAATTTTCCACACCACAATCTGTCAAGCCATCTTACCAACAAACATACACTCATTCATATCCTTATCTTCACTCTCTGAGGCAGAAGTCGCAAATTCATCTTTCTAATCATCCTCAATACTACTTGTCGCTTGAAATTATTCCATCTCATCTCCTTCAAGCCATTTCTCCTGTAGTTGTACCTGCACTTCACTCACATCATTAACATATCCCTCACACTGGTGTTTTTCCCTCAGCATTTAGGACAGGCTTGTAACCCCACTACTTAAGAAACCTACCTCAACCCATCTCTCTTTAGAGAACTACAGACCAGTTTCCTTTCTTCCTTTCATTGCAAAAACACTTGAATGAGCTGTGTTCAACCAAGTCTTTGCCTTTCTCACACAGAACAACCCCTTGACAGCAAACAATCTGGCTTCAGAGTGGATACTCAACCGAGACTGCTTTGCTATCAGTTGTTGAAGCATACGATAGTCATGGCCTAGTGGTAAGAGAGTTTGACTCAACCCAGGTTGGGGTTCAGTCTCGGGCCGGCAACAGACTAGGTGCCCTTGAGCAAGGCACTGAACCCCCAACTGCTCCCTGGTTGCCACAGCATAAATGGCTGCCCACTGCTCCGGGTGTGTGTTCACGGTGTGTGTGTTCACTGCTGTGTGTGTGCGCACTTTGGATGGGTTAAATGCAGAGCACAAATTCTAAGTATGGGTCACCATACTTGGCTGAATGTCACGTCACTTTCACTTTCACTAAGCTGGCAAGAGCGGAATCCAAATCTTCAATACATATCTTGCTTGATCTGTCCGCTGCCTTTGACATGGTTAATCACCAGATCCTCCTGTCAACCCTACTGGCAAAGGCTTCTTAGGAACCACACTCCAGTGGTTCGAGTCTTACCTATCAGATAGGTCCTTCAAAGTACTCTTGGAGAGGTGTGAGGTGTCCAAGTCGCAAACATCAAGTATTCTCGGGTGCCTCAGGGCTCTGTTTTTGGACCACTTTCTCTTCTCTGGTTCACATGGCATCATTAAGTTCTATTGGTTCAGAAACATGGGTTTTCATACCAATGCTATGCTTATGACACTCAACTCTACCTCTCATTCCATCCTGATGATCCAACGAGGCTGCTCACATTCAGCTTGTTTAGCCAGATTACTTCTTGCTGATTTAGCACCATAACCTTCAACTCAACCTTGCCAAGACAGAACTGCTTGTGGTTCCAGCAAACATCAGGCAGACTTTCTTCGCACCAACTTCTTGTTAAAGATATTGTTCGTAAACAGGCTGGACTATTGCAATCTCTCTTGAGCAGGTTTTCTCCCAAGCTCGTCCTATTCAAACCTTCATTAATCCAGGAACGCCAAGGATGACCCTAGGGCAGCAAGATTAATTTTTAATGCAGCCAAAAAGAATAGCATGTTCACCTCTGTTGATCAAGTTTTGCACTGGCTACCAATAGCTGCTCGCATAAATCAAGGCATCATTGTTTGCGTAACCAAAACCACCACTGATTCTGCACCCCTAATACCTAACATTCACTACTTCAGACTTATGTGCCCCTACTCAGTAAAAAAAAAAAAAAAAAAAAAAAAAAAATTTTAAAATAACCAAGCAAATCGTAACCCTAAACTATGGGTTAACATAGCACCTTCCCAACTGTGGGTTATTTTTAAACCAATGACTTGGGTTAAAATAACCCCAACATTCTGGGTTGTAACTATGTATTTTATTCATGAGATTATCCTTGCGACAGTTTTCAAATACAGAGATTGTTTTATTTAGAGTAGAAAAAACAATAACATCTGTTATTAAAAACAGGTTTTTCAAGTTTTTAAATGACAAATGTACTCAATGCTGGTGAGCATAGTATTTTAATATTACATATACACAATTATTGGATTGAATTCAAATACACCGAGTGAACATGTAGCAAACACCATTGCAAAAAATAAATGTGAAAGTAAAAATACATTCAAAGACAACATTAAAATTCAAAACAAATGTATACACACAATACAACACAAATTAAAATATACCACGTTAAATTCAACAGGCACGAAATATTCACAAACAGTACAAATATTCAATAAAAAAACAAGGCAAAACGCACTCCGGAATAAAAAGATGTCAAAAAAAAAAAAAAAAGTGCACATAGGGTTAAATTAAAAAAAAGGTTGCACGTGTGGTTTCTACCAATTCAGCAAACCTACACAGGTGCATAAACATTACACATTGGAAAAACACAGATGTGCACATACAGTACAGAAATATACAACCTAAACATTTGTGGACATCACGATTGTACAAATTTAAATCTACAAATGTGCAACATTCAGTATACCACGTCAAAAACTACACGCAAATGTGTACAACAATGAGATACAGTATAATACTTCCAAGAAAGACCCCCCCTCCCACCAACATATCCCTTAATAAAAAAGGCTACAGTGTACACCATATGCATGTTGTGTTATAAATGACTTAAAAGGATACTTAACCCCAAAAAAAATTAAAATTGTCATTATTACTCCCCTCATGTTGTTCCAAATACCGTAAGACCTCCCGTTCATCTTACACAGAACACAAATTAAAGATATTTTTGATGGAATCTGAGAGCTCTCTGACCCTCCCATAGACAGCGAGGGTCGCAACGCGATCAATGTCAGAAACATAGCAAGGAGATCGGTAAAATAATCCATGTGTCATCAGGGGTTCAACCATAATATCATGAAGCTATGAAAATACTTTTTGTGTGCAAAAGAATACAAAAACAAAAAAAAAGACTTTATTAAAACAATTCTTCTCCTCCAGCGTTACACCTAGTGCCATTTTGGAGAGTACCCACTAAGCACGAAAACATTCGTATAATGATCTGTGTCAGCTGCGCCACGCGGATCACGGTTTACATATTATTTTACCAATCTCCTTGCTACATTTCTGGACATTGATCGTGGTAGTATCCTTGCTGTCTATGGAGGTTCAGAAGAAAGCTGTCAGAACTGCATCAACAAATATCTTTGTTTTTCTGACAGATGGGACAAGCATTTGTAAATAATAATTGACAGCAACGTTAAATGTTTTGCATATTGTCTTATTTGTGAGGGGAGGAGCACGAACAGCATATATATCATTTTTTGTATTTTTTTTTTATTATTATTTGACCACCCTATTGTTCAAAAAGGGCACAAAAAAAATACCTGTTCTTAACTAATTAAGACATATTTTTCATAATATTTATTTTGTAGTTGCCAACAACAAACAAAAAAACGATGGATAAGGACATATTACTATCCAGGAAAAGCTAAGTATTGTTACATAAAATTGGGTCATTCCTGTTATACAGTGACTTTTATGTCCCAATGATTTATTATAATATTTCTCTAAAATGAGTCAACAATATTTATGCTTTTTTTTATTTTTTTTGTATATAGGTCTAGGATTTTTTTAATTTGGTAATAGAAAATTTATTTCCTTTTCCGCGTTTTTTGCTAGTTGATTTGATTTTATATTTATTTTTTATTCTTTTTTTTTTTTTATGTATATTTTTTTTACTTCTTAGTTTTTATGTGTCTCTTCAGTGAGTTACGGCTTATAAAAATCGTTCTTATATAGTAATGAACGTACCATTTAGCTCAAGTATTCTTTGTTTTTTTGTTTAGTGTTTGTTTTCTTTTTTTTTTATTTTTATTTTTTTGTTTTTCTTATAATTCAAATGTGTATTTTTGTTTTTAATTGTCATATTGGTTTCTGTTGCTTTGATTAAGGATTGATGAGTATGTGGTTTTATTTTATTATAGCCTTGTATTATTGGTTGTTTTTTTGATAGTATTTGACTTTTAAGGATCACATATTTGTATTACAATTAATTTTATTCTGTGAGTTTCACGGTTACTCTATATGTTTTTTTTTTATTATTTTTTTTATTTATGATGTATTTTTGTTTCTATTACTGATTATTTATTATGTCTATTGTTTTTGCTTTTTATCCTTTACTGCCGTAATCATTAGATTTTTTTGGTGGCTGTTAATTCTTATGTTGTTTTATCTTTTGTAATCAGTTTTAAGTTGGTAAACGTATCTAGGTGAGTGCTTATTTTGGTTGGTTTATATAATATGATTATTATACTCAACCTAAAAGATATTAGGATACACCATACTAATACTGTGTTTGTAACCCACTTTCGCCTTTCAAGAACTGACCTGTAATATCTATCGTGGCATTGATTCAACATGGTGGCTGAAAGCATTTCTTTAGAAATGGTTGGCCCATATTGATAGGATAGCATCTAGTGCATATGATGGAGATTTGTGGGATGCCACACCAGGGTAGGAGGAAGCGAAGATTTGTTTCTCCAGGTCCCCACCACTATCTCGCAACAGAGTTATCCTCTATTGGCGTTTAGATCGCTGGTGACTGTGGGGGGTCATGTGCATTTTAGTACAGTGAACTCGATTGTCATGTTCAAGAAACCAATTTGAAATGATTCGAGCTTTTGTGATTATGGTGCATTATCCTGATGGAAGTAGCCATAGAGGATGGTTACCATGGTGGTCATAAAGGGATGGACATTGTCAAGAAAACAAATGCTCAGGTAGGCTGTGGCATTTAAACGATGAAAATTGGCACCATGGGGCCTAAAAAGTGTCAAAAAAAAAACATCACCCACACCATTTACACCCACCACCACCAGCCTGCACAGTGGTAACAAGGCAGTCTGGATCCATTATTTTCATTCTTTTTTTGCCCAAATTCTGGACTCTACCATCTGGAATGCTCAACAGAATTCGAGACTCATTGCACCAGGCAACATGGTTTGAGTCCAGTCTTCACAGCGTCCAATTTTTTTGAGCTTGTGCAAATTGTAGCCTCTTTTTCCTATTTGCTAGAGTGGAGATGAGTGGTACCCGGTGGAGTCTTCTGTCTGTTGTAGGCCCATCCGCCTCAAAGGTTGTGGGTGTTGTGGAGTTTTCACAAAATGCTAAGTGCTGCGAACTACCTCGGTTGCATTAACGAGTGGTTATTTCAGTCAAAGTTGCTCTTCTATCTCTTTGAATCAGTTCCTGGCCCCATTCTGTTCTGACCTCTAGTCTCACTGATGCATTTGTTTGCCACATGGGTGCAGCATAATGGACTTTGTTTGTTCCCTTGTCGGAGTATTATTTGTGAGCCTAGAATTTTATCAGGGCTTGTAAATTCCCAATAGATGAGCCGATTGTGAACATAAACTCAGACAAGTTCGGCATCTGTCTGGCACCAAAAACGACGCCACGCTCACATAAGGTTAAATTACCTTTTATTAGACACACTGACAATTACCGTTTGGATTTTTTTCAGGAGATTGTCTTGACCAGGACCCACACCCCTGAAAATGCAAGTGTTTTCTATTGACATTTTTGGGAAAACGGAGGTGCCATGTGATTGGTTGATTAGATAATCTGTATTGACCTGAGAAATTTGAACAAGGTGTTCCTAATAATACTTTAGGTGAGTGTATGTATGTGTATATATAATATATATATATATATCATATATATAAGATAGCTGTGCAGAAACCCCTTAAGCTCCCAGGTCACTGGAATATAGAAGTCTCTATCTTGGAGGTAAAAAAAAAAAAAAAAAACCACTAGGCTGAGCAGGAAATATTCTCACTACTTTAATACAATTAACCCAGCCATCCAGTTTTTTCCATCATAATTATATCCTAATGGACAAATAACAGAACACAAGACGATAATAGTAATTATGGCATCACGTGTCTGGTAAGCGGCCAAGATGCTAAAAGATAGATTAGAACTAAACGTATGTAAAGGCGGCCAAGATCTAAATAAGGCTTGTAGCTGAGCAACCTGGAGGAATGCTAGGATGAGTGCTTGTAATGGGGGTCGTACATTAACCTGGAAATGTCCACACAAAGATGTTAATAATGAGGGAGTTAGCATTTTATGACATATACGTAGATTATATGGGGAAGTCCTGATTATATCATTGGCATTACTATAGAAATTGAACAGGTCCTAGTTCCGTAATAATCCTTTTAGGTGAGAAAGTGGGATTGATATATACCTGTTACCTCAAAAACTATAAGGTCACCAGACACTGTCTGTGAAAAGAGATCAACATGAGAGGCCACCCTTAAAATGAGAGTAGATCTACCAGGGTGCAACTGGTATAGCAACTCGATCTTAGGAGGGTAAAGAAGAAAAAAACAAAAAAAAAAAAAAAAAAAAAACACTTAGGCTGAGCGTCGTGGGAAATTATTACACTACTTAATACAATTAACGCAGCATCCATTGTTTTCATCATACATTAGCATCATAATGAAAAAACAACAAATAAATGGCAATCCAGTGTCTGTAAGCGGGCCAAGTCTAATACTTTAATAAATGGTAAAGCGCCAAGTCTAATACTTTACGCTGCTGAGGGATGCTGGATGGTGCTTGTAATGGGTTACTATTAACCTGAGAAAAATGTCCACCACAAGATGTTAATATTGCTCATTTGTGTAGATTTATTTGTACCGTTTACTGGTCTTCATTTCCATAAAGGCAAGGAAATCCAAATGAACAGTCAGTGAAATCCACCAAGTCCCTTCCACCTTTTCAATGACTTGCCGATAGCATGGAATACATGACTGGAATCGGTATGGCTACGGTTGACCTTAGGATAAGAATGAAAAGAGACTAATATACTTAAAAAATTAAAATATCTTAAGAGATCTAATATAGCTGCGCACTAATATATTTTGACTCGACAGTAGCGTTTCACCACAGACTGGACTGGTTTCTTACCTTAGCACCCACCACACTAGAAGTGAAGCTGTCATCATCAGACTCACGCACCATTTGTTTCCCGCCGGGGAAGCAAATGTAGCGACCACAACGAATGTCTCCTAAGCAGTTGAGGTGTTTTGCTGTTGGATGTAATAATAGAACATAGCAGTCATTTACTCCTGAAATCTGAGCCACTGACGATCATGTGTGTGCAAGTTACTTCCAAACTGTAATAGAATAGATAGGCATTGTTTACTGTTACTTAAATGTAATTCCTGACCATTCAAATATCACTGTCGCAGAATTGTTAATGCGTTTACATGACACCTGTTTTACGTTTGGAGTTACTTTCACCAAAATATAATACAGACAGTAGAATAAACCGTATAAAAGGGTTTAGCTTACCCAGAAATGAAACACTGAGAGTTGTGTTTTTACTCACCCTTTGAAGCATCCTAGGTGTAATATGACTGTATATGAATTGTCCTGGACTGGCTAAGCTCTCGATCGGCAGTCCACGAATCGTCAAATAAAGCACACGCATCCATAATAACAAACGTGGCATTCACATGGATACGGGCGGGGTGAATAATATTGGGCCCTCCTGATAGTCGAATCCATGTGTTTTTGTAGAAAAATATCACATAGTATTCAAGTGTAAATAAACAACCCCCTTTTTTCTATCACGTTCTGTCATCTGTACCTACGCGAGCCAGGCGTGGCGAATGACGCAGCACGGGCGATGCGGTTGTGTAGAATTAGTGAAAAAAAACACGGAGAGACTATGAGAACTAAACGGAACAAAGGGACTCCAGTCATGGAAGTCCCGACGCCAGAGATGAGAGTCACAAACCAAAGCACTATACAAAAGAAACAATGTTGGGAGATTTTCGCGAAATAAGAAGCCAAGAGGGACTGGTGTTTCCATAGCTAAAGTAAAGGAAAACTTTGCTTCCTTTGCTACTCATGAATACAAACTAGCAACACTTAGCACTTTCTCAGAAGTGGCTTTTGGACGGTTGTTTTTAAAACGCAATAAAACAAGAAAACATGTATTTTTTACAACTAACCATTGAGAATTTTAATCAAAAAACTATGTTTACGGTACATTTTTCAATAAGAGACCCCTAAAATTGACTCGATATTCAAGGCTGTGAATGGGCATAACTTATAACACCCTTTGACATCAGAATTTTGATTTGTAAATTTTTTTTTTTTTTTTATTTATGTTTGTACCCTGTATGTGACCCTTGGGAAGCCCTTTGATTTTTATCAATCTTCTGGTTATTTGATTCAACCAAAAGAGGACTGAAACTATTAATAAATTTTAATGAGTTATACATTAAATTTCCATCTTTTATCAGTCTGAGATGCCTGACAATCCAGGAGGTGGTGGTGTTGCCATTAATTACTTACAGGCATTTCCTCTGGCAAGGTATGATATTTTGGATGGTATACAACATATACTCTTGAGTATGAAGGTATCCATTATGTGCGATTCCATGTAATGCAGTCGTTTTAATGTAGAAAAAGTATTGAACACTAGAAAAAAAGAACAGAATTTTGTATGGTGTTTATCAAAGACGACCAACAGTTCAGCGCCAACATAAAAATATCTGCCATCCAGAATCTAAACATCATGGAGGTCTACCCCGGTCTGGTCCCTGACGTCATGGAGGGTTACTCGTCTATCTTGTGCCCTGATGTCGATGAAGGTCATCCCATCTGTGCCCAATGTCATGGAGGTCACCTCATCTGGTCTGAACCTCAGGGTCAACCCACTCTGTTTCCCCAACGTACATGGTCACCCAATCTGTGCCGACTTCATGGTCCCCCCCATTGGTGACTGACGTGCATGAGGAGGGTCACCTCATCCTATGCCCGAAAAAAAAAACGTCATGGGTCACCCCATCTGTGCACAACGTCATGGAGGTCCACTCATCTGTGCCCGACAGTCATGGTCACCATCATCTATGCCCGACGTCATGTTCCGTCAACACCCATATGTGCCAGACGTCCACTGGAGGTCACCTCATCTGTGGCCCGTACGTCATGGTCACCTCATCTGTGCCAGATCGTCAGGGCACACGCCCATCTGTGCACAAACGTAATGGAGGGGGGTCACCTCATCTGTGCCCGACGTCATAGGTCACCCCATCTGTGCCTGATGTCCTGGTCACCTCATCAAAATGTGCCCTATCAAGAAAAGCCAACCAAACAAAATAAACAAAAAAAACCCCCAAAAACCCGAACCAAGAAAACTAACAAAAAAGAAAAAGAAAAAAAAGAAAAAAAAAAAAAAAAAAAACATAAAAAAAAAAAAAAAAAAAAAAAAAACAAAGAAAAACACCAACAAACAAAAAAACGTCATGGTTCACCCCAGCTGTGCCACGCTGTCATGGAGGTCACCACATCCTGTGACCCGACGTCACTGGTCACCCCACGATCTTTTAGCCCCGATGTCAATGGTCTAACCTAATCTGTGCCCAACGTCAATGGTCACCCCAATCTGTGCACGATGTCATGGACTGGTCACCTTATCTTGTGGCCACAACATCAATGGTAAACCCTCTTGCCCAACGTCATGGAGGTAACCTCATCTGTGCCCGAGCCCCCGTATTTTAAGCCCATCGTGTGCCTGATGTCATGGTAACCCCATCTGTGCCCGCGTCATGCCACCCCATCTTGTGCACCGATGTCATGGAGGTCACCACATCTGTGCCTGACATCCCATGGTCACCCCATCTTTGCCCGATTGTCATGGTCACCTCATCTGTGCCGCAACGTCCCATGGTCACCCGCATCTGTTCACGATTTTACTGTCATGGAGGTCACCTCATCTGTGCCCAACATTGAAGCGTGTCATGAGCAGTTCATTCATTCATTGGTTCTGAATTAATGACTCATTGACCATTGAAATCTAAAACAAGACACATTTCCTTGGTCTTAAAATCCAAAAGCTTTTAGCCCCTCGAACTACATGCAGGTAATCAACCTTCATCTCTTGAAAGATGAAATGACGCGTGCCTGGTTCCAGCAAATGGCTGGGTTTAAATTCCTGGAACAGGTCGTAAAAAACTTTATTACCCAACTGCGGAGAGAGAAATAAGACAAAAGCCCAACTAGCTGAGGACTTCTTGTAAGGAACAAGGATAAGTAAATATATTTCTTAAATGTATTGACTGTATTTCCTTTTTGTGCTTATATGTCGTCACATTATCAAATTGGAGTAGCATGCAATTGTATCGTGTTTGCATGAAAACGTTTTAAATGTGTGTAATTCGGCATATGAATGTAACTTATGTGTTTCTCCTACCCTTTACGTGTCATTCTTGGTATCTGTTATAACTGTCCTTGCATTGAGCCCCTCCGAAACCCCACTCATACAGAGGAAAATTACCAGTAAACTGTCTTATTTCTGGAATTACCACTCTTGCTGGAAATATAAAACTGCTGAAGTTTCGGAAACCACCATAACTCACGCGAGTGGTGGTTTCTCCCAAGAGAAAAAGGAGACTTTTCCCGCTTCATATTCCATGGACGGTCATTGGTTTGTTCGCCGCCGAACAGATGGTGTTAACCCAGCACCCCGGCCCCCTCCGCTCCATAAGAACTGACACTGATACGTTATCGGTGCACTTTTGTTTTCGGCCACTTCGTCGGATGAGAACTTCTGTCGCGATGGCTCCTTATGGAGCTTTCATCTCCGGTTTTCTTTTCTTTTTTTTACTAAGTTTTTATGCTCATATTCGCCTCTCCCTACACGAGGGAGAACCAACTCTGAATCATTTCTTTGGTAACTCCACGTTCGTTGACACCTTTGAAACTTTTGCAGCGAGGTCTGCTCGCCCGGGGAATACACAAGAGAAACACGCCCAGCTCCAACAGATGACACATCTCTACGTCCCCTTTTAGGCAGCACAAAGATACCCACATGCAAGTATTATTTTCTATAGCGATTTAGAATGCGTGCTTACGGTTGGCGTTTCCCTTTTTTCAAGGTGATGCTGATTCTGGTTGTACTTATCATAGGTTTACTATATGTGAGAAATTTTGCATTAGCTGGGCGAGTCATTCTAGATCTTGCCAGCCTATTGTTTTCTCTCTCACCTTCTCTCGCTGCACATCTCTTTCACTCTTTCTTCTCTCCCTTCTCTCCGTCTCTCTTCTCATTTGTTATACCGTTTTGTATTGTATTTGTTGTTTTACGTGTATTGTATTGTATTTTGTTAATCCTTAATTTACGCGGATTTGACTCGTAAGTTGATGTATTATTAGGTTCAATTATTACAAGCCAATTATATTCATGATTGCTTCTGTCTAAAATGCTCACAGCACAACACAATGAAATTTTTGATCTTAGCTACAAAGCTATTTTTAAGCTTTCACCCCCCCAGATAACTAAATTTTATAAGGACGGTGAGAAGGGTTTTATTGTCCAGAAAACTTGTTTTTCCTGGCATTATAAGAAGTGATAACTTTATTGAAAGTTGATAAGTAAATCTGATGGCTGTTGTGCTTGACAAACCACTGGTTTTGTTTTGCATTAATTCCCAGTAAACGAGGAGAAACGATTAATTGATATGAAACTGGAATATTGACATATTAATGAGTAAATTACGGTGGCCTTGTAATGAGTTAGTGATATATACAATTTGACACCTATTTTTCATCTTCAATAAATTTTAATGTAACTGTCACATGAGATATATATATTAGATCATATATCCTGATTAAGTTATTACAATTCACCATATTATCATTTGAGCTAACGTTAACGAGTACTACCCAGGGCGTTACAATAATCAATGGTCACCCATCTGTGTCAACGTCTTGGGGAAGGTCACTCATCTTGCCCGTCGTCATGGTCACCGCCATCTTTGCCCGATTGTCATGGGTCACCTCATCTGTGCCCCAACGTCGATGGGTCACCCCATCTGTTTCACAGACAGTGCATGGAGGTCACCTCATCTGTGCCCGCTTCATGGTCCATACGCACAAAAACCACTTTGCCCGATTCAATAGGTCCACCTCTCTACTGTCCAACGTCAGAAAAGTCACCCCATCCTGTGCACCTATGTTCATGGAGGTCACCTCATCTGTGTCCCAACGTCATGGTCATGAGGCACCTCATCTGTGCCGCCGACATCATAGTCACTCCATCTGTGCCCAATGTCGGGTCACCCCATTTGTGCCCGACGTCATGGAGGTCACCTCATCGGCCCCACTTCATGGTCAATCCCTCTGTGCTCCAACGTCATCTACGTGCCGACGTCATCGAGGTCACCCATCTGTGGGGGTGGCCCGCGGTCATTGTCACCTCTAACTTTTTGAAACCCGCGTCATGGTATCACCCCCTTGTGCACATGTCAGGAGGCACCTCATCTGTGCCCGACATCAGAGTCCACTCCATCGTTTGCCCGACTCATGGTCACCCCATCTGTGCCCAATGTCATGTCCACCTCAACTGTGCCCAACGCATGAGTCACGCCCATTTGTGCACACGTCATGAGTCACCTCATCTGTGCCCGACATCCAATAGTCCTCCATCTGTGCCCGACGTGCATGGTCACCCCATCTTTGCCCGCATCATGGATGTCACCTCACCTGTTGCCCACACGTCCTGGTCAATCCATCTGTGCCCAACGTCAATCTGTGCACGACGTCCATCGAGTCACCCTATCTTGCCCGACGTCATGGTCACCTCTACTGTGCCCGACGTCATGGTCACCCCATTTGTGCACAATGTCATGGAGGTCACCTCATCTGTGCCTGACATCATAGTCACTCCATCTGTGCCCGACATCATAGTCACTCCATCTGTGCCCGACGTCATGGTCACCTCCCTCTGTGCCCCAATTTAATGGTCAACCTTCAACTGTGGCCCGACGTCATGGTCCCCCATTTGTGACACAACGTCATGGAGGTCAACCTGACATCTGTGCCCGACATCAAAAATACGTCCACTCCATCTGTGCCCGACGTCATGGTCCCCCCTCTGTGCCCGACGGCATGGAGTCCACCTTATCTGTGCCCAAACGTCATGGTCACACCCATCTGTGCCCGACGTCATTGAGGTCACCCTCATCTGTGGCCCAACGGTCCTGGTCAATCCATCTGTGCCCAACAACGTCATCTGTGGCACCGACTCATGGGTTTCACCCCCATCTGTGCCCGATGTCATGGAGGTCACCTTCATCTGGCCCAGACGTCATGGTCACCCCATCTATGGTCCCAACGTCATCTGTGCCCAACGTCATAGTCACCCCATCTTGGCACAACCATCATGTAGTTTACACTTCACCATCTGTTGCCCGACGTCATGTCCACCACCCTCTGTGGCCCGATGTCATGGTAACCCTTTTTTGTGCCCAATGATCATGGTCACCCTATCTGTGCACGAGGTCATGGAGGTCACTTCAACTTGCGCCGGACGTCATGGTCGCCCCATCTGGTGCCCGCCGTCCAATGTGAGGTCACCTCCATCTGTTGCTCGAGCATATCATCAGCCCCTCCATCCTGTGCCCGATTGTACGATGGTCACCCCATCTTTGCCCCGACGTGCAATGTCACCCCCCCCATCTGTGCCGGACGTCATGGACGGTCCCCTTAGCTGTAGGTGGATTGTGTAACAATAATTCAAATGGTACCCCCCATTTGTAATAGTTACCATTTTCATATAGTAACTGTAATATTTAGTACACATTTGTTTTTCTTATTAACTGTGTGCCGTTACATTTATTTTGTATTTAAATTCAATTAGTTTACTCCCCAAACCCTGAGAGGCGAATACCCAAATAAGACGCCTGTTGTTTGGTTATGTTATTTGGGGGTGGGGTAGTGTTATTTATATATTCTTTATTTTGTGGTACAGGACATGACCCGGTTCCACCTCCCATTCAATCACAGAGCGCTAAACCGCTCACCTGATTACTGAGCAATTTCACGCTGACCCTCATCAACAGTTAATCACCTCTGCACTACAAATACCACACACACGCACTCAGTCAGCGTCCTGTCTCGTTCGCAACAAAAGGTCTTACCTTTATGCTAACATCTAAGGACTAACACTATCTCTACGTACCTCTCTCCAGCGATCTCCATAAGTTCCCAGCCATCTCCATGCTCCGTGTGTGGTACACCTCCCCTACTTGACGTCTCTACAACATCTACTACGGAATCCATTCATCACTGCTGCTCTCATATATCACTTTTCCCAGCCCTAACCCCTCCTCTTGCCTGTGCCGGTATAAGAACTGTTCCTGTCTGTTATCCGTCAGACCAGTCCTGGTGACGCATTCGCAATTATATTGGTTGCATGGAGATGGTGCTCTGAAGAGTAAAATTATTAATCCTTATACTTTTCTCTAAACTGCTCCACAACAATACAATACCTGAACAGAGGGTCAGAGCATCCTTTTGTAAGGGGAATCCTATTATATAAGCTATAACACGTAAACCTGACCAGATTCCTACTCTTTCAATACATGCACTGCCATTTTATGCTGCCATGGCTTCTAATGGTTAGTGGTCAGGGTGGCCTCCCCTTGCATGCTGTACATTGTATCCTTTTTCTGCCCTCACTGTATAAGATGGTTTTTATGTGTGCCCGGTACATAGTTATGCCGTAAGCTAACACTTCCCAAAAGTACCCGCAACAGAGTTGTCTTCAGGCATATTTAATGAAGCAGTGTAAAACTGCAAAAAACAGTACTCAGCTCTATATTTCTTTACGGCTCGG
>NW_024879365.1:231976-275850 GCF_018340385.1 Cyprinus carpio
TGATCTATATCGACTTGATGTAAGTACCAAAGGGTAACCTGACAACTGTTTGAACCAGAAAGGGAAAAAAAAAAGTGGCACAATACTGTTCATTGCTTTCAAAGGGGCCGCTGGGAGAGCTGAGGAGGAGGAGCTACGCACGTTATTGTTTTGTTTCAGAAAACTCATTATTTTAGAGATTTCAGATATGCATATACCAAAAACAATACAAGTTTTCACCAAATAAAGATTGTAAAGGGCTAGGTTCATACAAAACGTAAAAATCTGTCATAATATCTCACCCATACATTGTTTCCTAATCCCACCAAGACCCTTTGTTCACCTTCGAACACAAATTAAGATATTTTTTGAGTAATGTCTGAGAGCTCTCTGACCACACATAGACAGCAATTTACCTAACATTTTCAAATCCTAGAACTATTAGTAAAAACTCCTTAAAATAGTCCATGTGACTACAGTGGTCAGAGAGCTCTCTGATTTCATCAAAGTGCATCTTAATTTGTGTTCTGAAGATGAACGGTGAAGTGTCTGCAACGAGTTTGGAACAACACATGAGCGGTGAGTAACTTAATGCAGCAGAAATTTTATTTTGGGGTGAACTAACCCTTTTCAAGGTTTAACTTTTTTTTCTTGTCTTTAGATAGTTGTGTTTTGCTAAAGTTGTAAATGTACAAAGTCCTAATAGTCATGTTCAAATTATTATTAAACATTGCTGAATAAAGTAAAGCATGAACTATGGATTTGTGTTCATTGAATACCTTTACCATTTAGCGGGTGGATTACATGGAATGTTTGTATTTAGGGGTTTACTGTAAAATAAGGTAACCCAAACCAAAAAAAATATGGTAGCCCATATATATACCCTTGCTAGACCCATAAAAGCCCTAGATAAGTAATGATCTGGGCCCCATCATTAACCCATAGTGGGTGGACCCATGTGGGTCCTAAATGGGATCTACCTGGGCTCACCTATAGGGCTTGATATGGAGCCCACCAAGAGCCCATCATCAACCCATCTGGGCTAACCCATGTGGGGGGCCACCATGGAAACTGAGGACAAAATTAGCTGGGTCCCAGTTGGGTTGCCCAGGTGGGCCCCAGATATCAGCCTCTGCCACCCCAGGTGCAACCCCTTTGGGCCCCACATGGGTGTGTTGGCTGGGCATCTAGCGTTTCCCCACACAGAGAACTGAGACACCCGCTCCCAACCAACAATCCTCCAAGCCCCCAACAATACTCAAACCATCCTTAAATAATCATCATCTCCTGCCACATCAGCTGTACACATTAATTTAATTAAGCAACACCCATTCATTCAGATAAAGGGCGGCGTGTACATTAATCACACCTAAATTCCAATCATTTCCTTCTATTCATCACACAATACCATCAATCAAAACACAAAGCTGACGGGAGGTAGGGCTATGTATAATTACAATAAAGTAATTTTGAGTGTTATTGGTATTAATATTATATACATGTAATATAAAACGTGCATATGTGACAATGTTTTTTTGCAACCGCTCCAAGTCTCACGCGCAGTGTATACGTCACAGTCATAGACTGTATAAAAACAGGTCACCGGGGGGGGCCGAATCCGTTCTCTTATTTCGTTCACTCCTTTCTGATTATAGTCCACTCAACTGCTATACACTATATAGGGACTAGTGAATGAGTGAACGTGTGAGCGATTTTGGTGTCTCTCTTCAACATTTGGGTCGTGGTCATCACGTCAGCGCACGGGTCCAGGATGTTGTCTCGTATTTCATATTTCTGTGTCTAAAATATATGCCGGTTTTCAGGTTGGCTGTCAGTTGTCCGTCCTCATCCGATGGGGGCTAATGTGTCGTCTTTAATGAGTCGCAGCAGGGAGAAAAGACGACGCGGTTATGCTGATCTGTGATGTGACTCTGGCACGCAGCATTGTGGCTGCGTTCAGTTTTTAATTATAGTATTATGTACTTTCTTTTGAAACGAAATTATTTCTAGTTTATTTTTTACTTGATTCAAATAAGCATTTAAGAAAAAACGAATACGTCAACACCGTCTATCGCGGCAATAGCCTAATTTGAACAAGGATAAACATTAAATGTGTTTTCCCAAGATATTACATATATATATATATATATATATATATATATATATGCCTACTATATATATATATAGGAGCTATCAAAACACTTCAAAAACCCTTGAATCATTAACTATTTAACTCTTTCAGAATACACCTCCATGATAATTGACTAGAATTAAATAATATTTAAACATGATTGTTATTAAGAAAAAAAACTTACAGACAATGCATTTTTTTCAAGGTTAAATGATGATTAGCTGGAGATGGATGTCAAAATTGCTGAACAGCATTTGAATTAATTGAATAAACAAATCGCCACTAGGGGTCGCCAACGACAAAACAAACAGGGATGAGAATAATTCATCTGTCCATCAATCCATTCATTTCATTAAAAAAAATTACCAAAAGAATAATTTTTTTTTTTTTTTTTTTTTTTTTTTATTTTATTTGTTGTTGCAGTTATCACAAAATAGTGATCTGCACTCTCTTTTCTTAATTAATATTTATGGATTGTTGGACCATAATAATAATAGGCTAATACATATTATTATTATTACCTTGTTTTATTTCACTTTCATTTTATATTTCTGCAAACACCTTCACTTATTGCAAATTGTGCATTATTGTCTTGTCCAAATGCTCAAAACACTTAGGCAGCACTGTAAATGCTGACAGTCTTATTTATTTATTTATTTATTTTGCAAAAAGACAAAAGGTAGGATTGGCTGGTCCACACAAACAGCAGATGGCGCTAATAAGCTATTTTTTGTCTAGTAATTAAACGCAGTATAACCTCTGAATCGTTTTTTAAAATATAAAATTTAAAAATAATCTTTTATATCTCACAACTCTTGTAAAGATGACTCTGAAACTGAAGTCTACAATCCCTAAAATTCAACTGATCAGTACCGACTCATTATCCTTCTGTTTATTTTCGTGAATTTAAATGTGTGCAGCCTTTGTAGGATGTAGCGTTTGGTTTGAGAGACTTGAGGAATCGTTTCTTTTTTGGAATCGATTCCCAGCCCTACCGTTGGAATCTCCGCCATTACAGTCTTCTGCGGTTCGTTACAGTCTTTTAGCTTTAAAAACGCAAACGTACTTCTCTTTAGTAATATAGAAATCATCATTAAAATGTATTAGTCAGTCACAGTACGTGATAGTGTCATATGCATTTATGATGTAATTGCATATTGACTCCACTAGAGGGCCACCTTGGCGTTGACTGAGTTGGGTTACAAGGTTAGGCGAGTTAGACCGAGGTTTGCATGAGCGGGGTTAGCACTAGCAGCAGGAGCTGCTTGTGTTCTCATAATGAATATGTGGTTCTGAGTTATAACTCTCCGTGTATGCGTAGTCTTGGATACACTGCAACAGAAGAAACACTACACACAGTCGGTATAAAACCTCTGTTGGTATTCAGAGGATCTTTGTTAACAGTCATCGCTGTCGGTCGTGGATGTGGTTTAGACACAAATAATAGGAAATATCCATCTAAATCTGATTTTTTGCTGGAACCTTCAAACATGATGAAAAGCACCTTCAAAATCTGTCAGATTGTTCTACTAATGTACGGTAAGGGCATGGTTTATGAGTGTTTTTTTGTGTGTGTTGGTTACGTATTTGTTTTGTTTTTTACACTTTCGGTTTCACTTTAAGTGATTTGGCGATCATTAGTCGATGTTCTTCCATTCCTAAACTTAATTACCTTATAAAAACAGCTATCACATTCGTCTAGATGAATTTGGACATGCCCTCCTTCACTAATTGCACTTACAAATTAATTGACATTTTTTTAAATTTCAGATTTCTGTGACATATTGCGATGTGTAGGCAAAAACATTAAATCCACACCCAATACCATTTCTAGAACCCCAGGATGTGTCCTAAATAAATCAAAAGAGAAAATGCAGATAAAACATTCATACAATAAATGATTGAGATATTACTGCTCTTAGTGCAAGTCGTCTGAGAAAATCTGCAGCTTCTTAAATGTGGGACAGATGTGTTCCTAATGTGGGACACTGATAAGTCTATGATAAAAGGCCAAAAACACCTTTTATGGCAGAACAGTCAAATCTTAAAAGTTAGTATTTCTCTTGGTTATGGATGGATAAAATATAGAATATGATTAAAGTTTTGATGCATTCATTTAAGCCATTAAGCAATATTATCATTAGACCGCAATGTGTTATGTAGGTAGAATCTGGGACTGTTCTCTAGTTCAACAAAACATACAACCACAGCAGGCACAACTAGGCCTATTTGAAGCCAAAATATACAACCACAGTTAAGGCTTTAAGTTAAGTTTAACTTTAGGCTAGATCAACCTTGATTCAGAATTCATGAATGTGACAGTGAACTGCTGTTAAAAACAGGTTAGAACAATTTGCCCTAATATTTTTCTCTTTTACTAAACAAGATACACTCATAATGGTCTTTTTGAAAACCTCTAGCAGCTTAGCCTGCATAAACCTTGATAACTACCTGAATAAACAACCTACAAGTGGTTAAATTATTACATCTATGAAAAAATCAGTCATTTGCATGTCAAGACCTTTATCATCTATAATCTCATCTGCAGTCCCACCATTCTAATATTGCATAACCAACACTAAAACCCTCTTAATAATAATTTTTTCCCCATAAACCATGCCCCTCCACACATTTTTGACTGACTGAAGTACTGTCCCACATTAAGCTAATCATACTGTCCCACTTTTCGACAACTTGGGACAGTAGTGGTGTCCATTCATGGACTTTCTGTTCCTTTTGTGTTATCCCTATTTGGTCACGTTCCGTTCCTCGTTTTGTTTGTTAATTAATCCCCACCTGTTTCCATTCCCCTCATTATTTCCTTTGTGTTTAACAAACCCTGTCTGTTCAGTTCCTTTTTTGTCCGCTATTGATGTTGTGTTCACTTATTTGTATTTGTGTTTGGATGTGCCCTTTTCTCCTCCCTGGATCATTAAAATCAACTCTGAAACTGAAAAGTGGAACAGTAGGAAATTTGATTAAAAATATTAAAAGACATAGTTTATACATTACAAAGTCATACTATACTTTTTTTGGACAAACATTTAATAAGCACATTAGGCCAAAAAAGTAGCAGGATTGTTTTTGTTTTAAAATTAATTTACACGCCTTAATAGCAAGTTTGTAAAACCTCTGTCACTGACTTTTGGGCGGTCCTTCCACAATGTGAAAAAGTTTGATGATTCCTTCCTCCACCCTCATTTATGAATGTACACTTGAGAAGTGATGTTATTTTGATCACATGGCACCACCGCTTGTGGTTTCACTGGAATTCTGTATTTATGGGGGAGCTACAAGTGTCCCCCCCCATTAGGCAGTGTCCCACTTTAGGGTAATTCACCGTATTCTGATCTAAACTTGTTTAAAAAAGATGAGATTATTAGACTCGTTTGCTGAAGGTTCCCCCAGGCAGGATGGAAAATAAACACAGACCACTAGGTCACTGTTTCTCAAGCTGTCCTGGGGACCTCCCTGGGTTAATATTGTTTAATAATCACTGTCAGGACAGATAATAAAACATGTGCTTACACCAACTACTTTACACTTCAACTCACCATAATAGTTATTAAAAAAGAACTGGTCATTTATTACACTTATGGCCAGCTCGTTCTCGACCATAACATAAATAGAGCACTTGTTTCCGATTGATTAACTTTGCAAGATTCTTTATTCAAGTGTCAAAATATACAATACCAAAATAATATAACATAATGTCTAGGGTTTAAATAATATTCCAAATGGTGAGGACATGTGATAGGCTACAACAAAACAATGGTTCGAGCTGATGACTTCTCCTGAGGACTGCTGATCCAAATGGAGGAAGTGAAATTGAGTGGATCAGTCCCATCTTTATCCTCTCCACAATTAGAGGAGCAATCCTCCACACCCTCCCAACTCATCCGGCCACCAGCCAGGGGCGAGAAAAGGAAGCGCAGGTTTGTACAGTTGCTCAGTGTTTTTATTCATTTATTTTTGGCCCCATTTTCTTCCAGACTGTGGTTGAGAATTATTCAGTTTTACAAACTCTTCCAAATTAGCCTTCTCTCACTGTCATCCTTTCTTGCCCTTTTTGCAAAAAAGCGCTGTGATGTTCCCACAGACCTTCATAGCTTTGTAAGAGAAGATGCTTTTTTTTTGCTAGACCCCCCTTGACATTATTTTAGTTAGTATGATGATATAAATATTAAAGAGGACCACTAAAAAAGTAGCATTAAAATGTATTTACAAACCCGATTCAAAAAAATGTTGGGACACTGTACAAATTGTGAGTAAAAAAGGAATGGAATAATTTACAAATCTCATAAACTTATATTTTTATTCACAATAGAATATAGATGATATATCAAATGTCGAAAGTGAGACATTTTGAATTGTCATGCCAAATATTGGCTCATTTTGGATTTTATGAGAGCTACACATTCCAAAAAAAGTTGGGACAGGTAGCAATAAGAGGCCGGAAAAAGTTAAATGTTCATATAAGGAACAGCTGGAGGACCATTTGCAACTTATTAGGTCAATTGGCAACATGATTGAGTATAACAGAGCCTCTCAGAGTGGCAGTGTCTCTCAGAAGTCAAGATGGGCAGAGGATCACCAATTCCACCAATGCTGCGGCGAAAAATAGTGGAGCAATATCAAAAGGAGTTTCTCAGAGAAAAATTGCAAAGAGTTTGAAGTTATCATCATCTACAGTGCATAATATCATCCAAAGATTCAGACAATCTGGAACAATCTCTGTGCGTAAGGGTCAAGGGCCGGAAAACCATACTGGATACCGTGATCTTCGGGCCCTTAGACGGCACTGCATCACCATACAGGAATGCTACTGTAATGGAAATCACAACATGGGCTCGGGAATACTTCCAGAAAACATTGTCGGTGAACACAATCTACCGTGCCATTCGCCGTTGCCGGATAAAACTCTATTGGTCAAAAAAGAAGCCATATCTAAACATGATCCAGAAGCGCAGGCATTTTCTCTGGGCCAAGGCTCATTTAAAATGGATTGTGGCAAAAGTGGAAAACTGTTCTGTGGTCAGACGAATCAAAATTTGTAGTTATTTTTGGAAAACTGGGACGCCGTGTCATCCGGACTAAAGAGGACAAGGACAAACTCAAGTTGTTATCAGCGCTCAGTTCAGAAGCCTGTATCTCTGATGGTATGGGGTTGCATGAGTGCGTGTGGCATGGGCAGCTTACAATCTGGAAAGGCACCATCAATGCTGAAAGGTATATCCAAGTTCTAGAACAACATATGCTCCCATCCAGACGTCTTCTCTTTCAGGTAAGACCTTCGCATTTTCCAGCATGACAATGCCAGACCACATACTTCATCGATTACAAAATCATGGTTTTGCATCGAAGAAGTATCCGGGGTACTGAAATGGCCAGCCTGCAGTCCAGACCTTCCCCCCCTAGAAAACATTTGGTGCATCATAAAGAGGAAGATGTGACAAAGAAGACCTAAGACAGTTGAGCAACTAGAAGCCTGTATTAGACAAGAATGGGACAACATTCCTATTCCTAAACTTGAGCAACTTGTCTCCTCAGTCCCCAAATGTTTGCAGACTGTTATAAAAAGAAGGGGATGCCACACAGTGGTAAACATGGCCTTGTCCCAACTTTTTTGAGATGTGTTGATGCCATGAAATTTAAAATCAACTTATTTTTCCCTTAAAATTATACATTTTCTCAGTTTAAACATTTGATATGTCATCTATGTTGTATTCTGAATAAAATATTGAAATTTAAAACTTTCCACATCATTGCATTCTGTTTTTAGTCACAATTTGTACAGTGTCCCCAACTTTTTTGGGATCGGGTTTGTAACTAATAGTATGATTTTCTACCATATAAAATTGAATAACATTAGCAGCTAGAGAGCAGCAGATGCTTTGGGCTGGTTTTCACTTAACTCCAGTCTAAACTAAATTTTATTTTATAGGTCATTTACTACACATTGTCATATAAATAACATGAAAATACTGTGATTTTATTAAGGCTAAATCTTACTAACCACCCTTGCTTAACCTGATTAGTTACACACACCGATTCAGACAGTGATGTCTCGTGAGTTCAGTGTTGGACTTGTTTTAACCAAACATTAAAAATTAATTGATTCAAAGGAGTCATTAGGTCGCGAATCGGACATTAGCGACATGGATGCAATGTGTGCTAATCCAGGCTGTAAGGACCATCGCAAAAGATTTGTGTCAAAAACAGAAAATGCTTCATCACTGCACAGTATTTTTATTTGTTAACTTAAAAGTATGGTTTATGTCAGCTGCATGTGCAGAATGCTTGTCAGAGAGGATAAGGTGACGTTTTTTTTTTTAGCTCAACTCACAGCCAGTGGTATTTCAGGGGGAAAAACAATCTCAGAATGCGCCACATGAAACAAGGTTTCAGTCTTCCAACCTTTTACCATTTTAGTAATATGTCTGAGAGAGAGAAAGGGTTTTGAAGACAGAGAGAGAGAGTGCATGGTATAATATGATGTATAATTCAATATATCTCGATATTCACATGCACATATTGTTATTGTGACGACTTTAAAATATCATGAATAATGTACGGGAAGGTTCTGGAGGCCTTCTCAAAGGGCTTAGCTATACAGCGTGTATGGGATAGAGACTGTGAACTTGATGAGGATATCAGGAATTGGGGTAGAACATGGCAGAACGTTTTTACTTCATCAAGAAATTCAAATAACCAACTGATTCATTTTAACTTCTGTCACAGTATTATTGGACCCCACTGACAAGACATCGGATTGACTCTTCATTCAGCCCCTTTTGCAATAACCTGTTCCGATCAACAACTTGGAATCTTTATCCACATGATGTGGGAATGTGATAAGGTCAAAAAATTTTGGAATGCAGTATGTAATGTCTTATCAAAAATTATTTAGAACCCCTATACCGGTGAACCCTGCTGTATTACTATTGAATAACGATTCTACATTGAGCTTTTCTAAGTTGCAAAAAATGTTTTGGCTTATCGGGTTGACATCTGCCACCAAAAAAATTGTTAGCTCAACACTGGCTCCCTCCACATAATTTGGATATGTACAAGTGGTTAATGCATCTTCAAGACATTATTATGTTAGAAATATCCACGGCTCGGGTGAATATGGCACAACTTTCTACATTAAAGACCTGGATTATAGCTGCTGAGAAGATCTCCAAATATATTACACAGAACAATGACTTGGACTTAGAATGAAACGGGTGTTGTTGTTTTTTTTGTTTTTATTTTACTTCTCATGGAAATGTAGTGTTCCATGATCACTGTGACTTTTTCACTTAACTCTATCAGTGTGCTCCCCATTGTAAAGAGACCGCAGAGTTGAAGGAGGAGGGGGGGGGTGGGGGCAGATGCGTGTCTACGTGGTGACCAGGGGGTGGCACCCCCCACCCCAAGATGTCTTGCGATAGATTTATTTTTAGTAAATTTCTAACTGCATCTGGCAGTGGGTGGATCCTGGCATGTGTAGCTGCCTAGGGCCGCTTTCCTCTCTCCTCTTTATACTTAATTTTAGGCTGTTTCTATAGCGTGATATTTGACAGATATCGAGAGCGCATAATGTTACGTGATCCATGTAATGAGCGAGCACGAATCTCCACTCGCAAGTGGATTCCCTTCACTCACACAAATCTGGATGTGTTTTTAAATATACATTGTTCTTTTATGAATTGGCTCTGCTTTTGCTCAGAGATTACGTGCACAAATGTTCTTGCATCACTGAAGACTAGAAGCGCTTTTTTTTCTAATTCAGATGAGGAGTAGGCTTATCTCATTAAATTGAAGCAAGCTGATTATAGTCAGCCTTCTCTAGTTTTTTATTTTATTAATAGCATACTTATTTTAGTTAGGTGCTTAACTTATAAATATGCATTTACTCAATTGTGCATTTGTATTTTGTTGTTTTTGTATATAGTTTTGCAATAAAAGCGTATTAACCAGGTTCCAGAAATAATCACTGAGGGGTGATTCTAAAATTAGTGAGGGTGCTCTAGTCTTAATGCCCATTTTCACATATTTTCTCCCATTTATTGTTTTGGTCATCATTGTGTCAATTACTGCTACTTCGAGAGTGAATCCCACATAAATATGCAGATGTCATTCCCGAAACTTTCCAACGTGTGTGTGGCTGAAAAACAAAGTTCTACATTTTAAATGGATCATAGACTAGAAAACTTGCAAAGAGTGCTCATTACAACTAAAAAAGCTGTCACTCTTTGTTTAAAACGAGTGAGTGTATACACAATGTATTTTAACATACATCTTGCCGCAAACCATTTTATTTATTTGTATATAATGTGTATTTGCAATGTTTATTTAAATAACAAAGATAAAGTAATATGATTTTTGATAATATGATAAGGTTTTTATAATAATAATATTTTTATCTTCACCTATTTTTGCCTACATATCCGCTATTCTTTTTTACATTTTGCCTACCTTGAATGGCGTGAAGATGGCAGAAGACTGTACATTCGCGAGATGAACTTATGCGCATCTTGTCATTTTCCAAATGCATATGGCATTAGAGTTTACATATAATCATGTTGTGTCTGATATTAATAGACCGAAGCAATCCACAGATTTTGCCAGATAATCACTTTACCTCTACCATACTTTAACAGACTTGAATCGTTTGTGATTCTGGCTGTCATCCTTTCTTGTATTGTCTTGAGCCTTCACTTACTAACAACATATTGTTATTAGTAGCCTGGATAGCCCACAGTCATTATCCTACACCATATCACCCTCTACTGGATGTAAAATGCTCTGCACTACATTCTGTCATTTTAGAATGTTAAGTTCTACTTCTGTAGTTATTTTGGTGTAAGTAACCTCAAAAGTAATACAGGAGACATGCAATGCATTACAATTCTGAGACAGTAATATTGTAAGGTAAGGAATTACTTTTAAGTAAGAGTAACAAGTAATCTATAATGTATTACAGTTTGGAAGTAACTTGAACAACACTGATCGTGAATCATGATATTTAAAAAAAAATAATAATAATTGTGATATGATATTTTTGGCATATCACCCACCCCTACAACTGGGTAAAAATGCACAAGAAAATAAAATGCTGTTCGCTGTGTCACAGACACATGTGCACTCTGATGTAATCAAGCCCAACATGGATGAAAAGCGCATGGCTGAAAGAGTGGAGACGCGTGAATGAAAATGCATATTCACTCTCTGACAGCAGATGATGCTGATGGAACCTCATAAATACAGCCGTTACCCTGGTAACCTGTAAACAAAGTAGCTGTGCTATTACAAAGTCCTTTTAAGCGAGTGCAACTCCCATCTCTTTGAATGGGGAAACATCAAATTCTCCAAAACTGTGCAATAAGCTTACGATTAAATTTCATATTTGAAATCACCAAAGAAATCTGACACCAACTGTGTCATAAATGTTGTTTTTTTTGCTCAAATAGCATTATAAAAAGCTTATTATTCAGGCTAGATCAGCCAGTGTGCGTGTGCAGTCCTGAGCGCACGTCTCAGAGCGCTGACTGTTTCTATAGCAAACCGCAGCTGCAGTGATGTGCTGACTTAACAGATTTGCTTTTAATATGGACCACAGAAAGACTGGCATACTTTGTGTAGTTAAGGGGTGTCATGATATCTTGTTCAAGAGTAAAAAAAAATACCTACAAGACATTTGTTTTGACCGTAATGCACGCACCAGAGCTGAATGTGGATGGGGCAGACTATGATTTGCACGCTCTTCCGAAGGGTGAAGAATCTCGTTGGCTTTGGTTAAAACTAAAAGCCTTAAACTTAAAGAAACCACCAAAATTATTTTTTTCCTCAGAAATTCTGTGTTGTATTTTGATGACATAAAAGATTAATTTAATTTATCTTTAAATTATTGAAAATTAAACTTTATTTTTCTTTGCAAACAAAGGGGATTTATATTGTTGATTATTATTTTTTTTTTTTTTTTGAAAAAGGGGGTTTTTTATTGTTGTTATTAAAAAGAAGAAGTGTTGTTGTGATTATTTATTAAATAATGTTAGCTAGCTCCTGTAACACCATACACTGAAGCAACCATCATAGTCGACAGCAAGCAGTGGTGGACTGTAACGAAGTAGTTTTAGTTTTGTACATTTTTTAAGTATCTGTACTTTACTGTATAGTTTTATTTTGAGTAACTTTTACTTTTTTTTTCTTGTCAGCCCTTTTAACAAGATGGCAGTCCGTGCACATGCAGCAGCCTCTCTCCCTCCCGTCAGAACGGTATTTTCGGGTTTTTTTTTTTTTTTTTTGTGAGTCACAGTGTTTTCATATGCTTCATCCCGTCTACCTGTCAGTAAGAACCGGGAGATCTTGTGAGCGCATGCACGACTGATGCTGCTAAAAGTTAGTTACCAATGTCGAATTTTAGGATAAATTATTGTAACTGAAAATCATATTTAGGTCAGAACTGTCAGTTGTTTGTGAACTAAATCTGCTGTAAGGGTTGATCTGTTTAAGCCCACTTAAATGCTTGAATGCAGAAAAATTAACATCATTATCTCTATGTTTAGGTAAAAAAAAACATTAAATAATACAGATTAAATCAAATACCTCATGCATGTTCATCTTCCCTGCTGCATTTTTACTAAAATGCAATGCATTTTGTGATGCATGATGTCTGTCTGTGATGTCTGTTTTTTATATCGTTTGTCAGCACATATAGCACATATACAGCACAAGTTACTATGCATCTGGATCAACTAGCTGAGTAGACAAATAATTTTTTTTATTCATAACCATGCTGAAAATAAGTCAGTGTTAGCTTATGCTAACTGTCTAGCTTACGAGCTTGCTGGTGCTAAATTGAGTTTTTTTTTTTTTTTATTAAGTCCAAAAAGTTTTATTCAACCACCTAGATAGATTACATCTAAGGGAAAAAAGAAAAGATGTGATGTTCAGAACATGGTAACTACAGTAATTATCAAAGGTGTGAAGTGATGCCCTCTGGGGGCATTTTGCCAGGGGTGTTTTATTTTTGAAAAACCACAGGTATTTTGAGCAATAGGATCATACAAAAATATATAAAAACGCTAATATAAAATTAAATGATACAAGTAGCCTGTATAAAACTGCTATCAGTTTAAATGATTAATTTTTGCTTTATTAAATTGATATATGTATTACAGTACTTTTTGCTTAAGTACATAAAAAAATCAAGTACTTTTGTACTTTCATTCAATTAAATGATCTGTACTTTTACTGAAGTACTTGATTTGTGTACTTCGTCCACCACTGATGGCGAGGAACTTAAAGCGGCAGACAAATGTATCTACCAGTACTCTGTCCCGTCATGTCAGCATTGATGAGGAAGTCAATTATCAAATATCCAGGGCAAGTTCTTCTTTCGGCAGGCTTTATGACAGAAAGAAGAGGTACTGTATTAGCATTAAGACCAAGCTCAAATTATATCATGCAGTTGTCCTGCCCTCCCAACTCCATCAGAAACAGGTAACATGTTTCATAGCTTGGCAATGTTTCTAAGATGGAAGAATGCTGTTTTTGTAACATGGGAAATATGATTTTCAAAAGACAAGTTACTGTCTAATATAACACCCAGATTTTTGACAGTAGAGGAAGTAAGAGTACATCCGTCTAATTGCAAATTGTAATCTATGAGATTCTGTGTAATGTTTTTTGGTCCAATAAGTAATATCTCTGTCTTATCTGAATTTAATAGGAGAAAATTATTGGTCATCCAATCTTTTACATTTTTAACACACTCTGTTTGCTTAGATAATTTAGAAGTTTCACCTGGTCTTGTTGAGATATATAGTTGAGTATCATCAGCATAACAGTGGAAACTAATCCTGTATTTTCTAATGATATTACCAAGGGGCAACGTGTATATTGAAAATAGCAGAGGACCTAGGACAGATCCTTGTGGCACTCCATATTTTACTGGTGATAAATGAGATGACTCCCCATTTAAATAAACAAAGTGGTAGCGATCGGACAGGTAGGTGTCACGACACGCACACAGACAGGTAGATCCAAAAAGCAGTATGTTTATTGGGGTGATCCAAAATCAGAAAACATCCAGGCAAAGGTCAAAATCCAGGTAATCCGTCCAAAACAAGAAACATAGACAACATCCAGAAACACGAAAAACCAGGGAACCAGGAAAACGCAGGGTGACATTCAACAGTCCAAAACACGAACCACGAACATCCACTAGGGAACCAGGACAAAGCAGGGTGACATGCAACAAGGACTCCGTAACAATGACAGAAACAACCAGGGTATTTATAGACAGGTGAAAACAAGGTAAGTGGTGACAGCTGAACACAATGAACAGTGATGAACAGATAAGGCTAGTGGGAAATATAGTTTCCGAAGAAGGTGACAATCAGGGGAAGTGAGACCTCTAGTGGCCACCCAGGGAGACACAGAACAGACACCGTGACACTACCCCCCCACTAAGGAGCAGCTTCCAGATGCTCCTCAGAACACAATAAACACAAAACAAAGAGACCAGGAGGGAGGTGGACTGGTGGAGGCAGAACAGGGGGAGGGATGGCGGGCCAGGCCCGTGTAGGGGAACTGGGACCAGCAGCGATGGCTCCGCTGGTAGCCCAGGTGGCTTGGTCAGATCAGGGGGCCACGGTGGACCCGAAAGTTCAGGGGACCACGAGGGACCAGGCAGTTCAGGTGGCCACGGTGGACCCGAAAGTTCAGGGGACCACGAGGGACCAGGCAGTTCAGGTGGCCACGGTGGACCCGAAAGTTCAGGGGACCACGAGGGACCAGGCAGTTCAGGTGGCCACGGTGGACCCGAAAGTTCAGGGGACCACGAGGGACCAGGCAGTTCAGGTGGCCACGGTGGACCCGAAAGTTCAGGGGACCACGAGGGGCCAGGCAGTTCAGGTGGCCACGGTGGATCAGTCCATTCTCGTTGTGCAGACGGCCAGGGAGGAATTCGCCATTTGAGTGGCCCGAATGGGACCCTGCCAATCGGGGAGCCAGTAAGGAGCAGGCTGTGGCGATGGCCAGGGTCACGGCATTGGGAACGGCATCGGGAACGGCCTCAGACAAGGGCACCGCCTCGGGAACGGCCTTGGACACGGGTATCGCCTCCGGAACCATCTCGGGCCCCGCATCGGCCTCCGGAACAGCATCGGGCACCGCCTCGGGAATGGCCTCAGGAACGGCATCGGACAAGGACACCGCCTCGGGAGCGACCTCGGCATCGGGCACCGCCTCGGGAACGGTCTCAGGAACGGCCTCAGGAACGGCCTCAGGAACGGCATTGGACAAGGACCCCGCCTCGGGAACGGCCTCGGCCTCGACTTCGGGCACCGCCTCGGCATCGGGCACCACCTCAGGAACGACCTCGGCCTGCGCATCGGCCACCGCCTCGGGAACGACCTCGGCCTGCGCATCGGGCACCGCCTCGGGCACGGCCTCGGCCTCCGGAACCAACTCGGGCACCGCCTCGGTCTCTGGAACAACATCGGGCACCGCCCTCGACCTGCGGAACGGCATCTGGCACCGCATCGGGCACCGCCTCGGCATCGGGCACCGCCTCGGGAATGGCCTCGGTCATTGCATCGGGAAACCACCTCGGCCACCGCATCAGGCACCGCCTCGGGCACCGCCTCGGGCACCGCCTCGGCATCGGGCACCGCCTCGGGCACCGCCTCGGCCTCGTGCATTGCATCGGGAACCTTGGACACGTCCTCCTGGACGGTAGCGGCCTGCTCGGGAACTCCCTCCTGGACGGCAGCGGCCTGCTCGGGAACTCCCTCCTGGACGGCAGCGGCCTGCTCGGGAACGTCCTCCTGGACGGCAGCGGCCCGCTCGGGAATGTCCTCCGGGCTTTGAGGAACGGCTAACGCCTGTCTCCTCCTCCTGCGGCCTCTATGATGACGTGCCGCGGTGGCTCCTTGACGGAAGACTCAGGCGTTGAGTCAACCATCCTGTGCTGTGGTGCTGGGCTGGCGGCCATCTTGTGCTGTGGTGCTGGGCTGGCGGCCATCTTGTGCTGTGGCGCTGGGCTGGCGGCCATCTTGTGCTGTGGCGCTGGGCTGGCGGCCATCTTGTGCTGTGGCGCTGGGCTGGCGGCCATCTTGTGCTGTGGCGCTGGGCTGGCGGCCATCTTGTGCTGTGGCGCTGGCTCAGCAGCCGTGACGTGAACACTCCTGGGAACCTCTAGGATCTTGTTCAACCTGGAGAAGTAATTCAAAAATGTCTCAGTGGCCATCTTGGACAGTGGCGCTGGGCTGGCGGCCGTCTGGCCTCGTGGCATGGGGCTGGTGACCACCTTGTGCTGTGGCGCTGAGCTGGCGTCCATCTTGCCTCGTGGCGCTGGCCCTGGCAGTGGCATCATGGGCAGTGGCGCCACCATGGCGGACGTGCGCTTCTTTCCCCTCTCCGTCCGCCATGGTGAGACAGTGGCTCTGATCCATCCCACACGAGCCCCGGATCGAAGGGGGGCCATGGTTGAGAGCGATTCTGAGCCTCCTCTCGACCACTCACTCCTCTGCGACCTCCCCGGGTCCCACGAAAAATGACCAGGCGGGTTCCCTCAAACTCTATCCTTCTCTCTCCCGCTCGATGGCTGGGGGAGAAACCTCAAAAAAACATACCGCTGGATCTAGGCATGACGGAGTCCTTCTGTCACGACACGCACACAGACAGGTAGATCCAAAAGCAGTATGTTTATTGGGGTGATCCAAAATCAGAAAACATCCAGGCAAAGGTCAAAATCCAGGTAATCCGTCCAAAACAAGAAACATAGACAACATCCAGAAACACGAGAAACCAGGGAACCAGGAAAAAGCAGGGTGACATGCAACAGTCCAAAACACGAAACACGAACATCCACTAGGGAACCAGGAAAAAGCAGGGTGACATGCAACAAGGACTCCGTAACAATGACAGAAACAACCAGGGTATTTATAGACAGGTGCAAACAAGGTAAGTGGTGACAGCTGAACACAATGAACAGTGATGAACAGATAATGCTAGTGGGAAATGTAGTTCCGAAGAAGGTGACAATCAGGGGAAGTGAGACCTCTAGTGGCCACCCAGGGAGACACAGAACAGACACCGTGACAGTAGGATCTAAACCATCTTAAAGCCTGCCCTTGGATACCTGTATAGTGTTTTGTAGTCTGTCTATGAGTATGTTGTGATCTATGGTGTCGAACACAGCACTAAGATCAAGTAAAACTACCAATGAGATGCAGCCTTGGTCTGATGCAAGAAGCAAGTCATTTGTAATTTAAACAAGTGCAGTTTCTGTGCTATGATGGGGCCTAAAAACCCGACTGAAATTCTTCATAGAGATCATTTTTTTTGCAGGTGGGAGCACAATTAATCATACACAACTTTTTCTAAAATTTTAGACATAAATGGAAGATTTGAAATGGGTCTGTAATTTGCCAGTTCACTAGGATCTAAGTTGTGGTTTCTTAATAAAAGGGCTTAATAACCGCCAGCTTGAATGGTTTTGGGATGTGACCTAAAGATAACAACGAGTTAATATTGAGAAGCGGTACTTCTACTACAGGTAACAGCTCTTTCAGTAATTTAGTGGGTACAGGATCTAATAAACATGTTGTGGGTTTAGATGCAGTGATAAGTTTATTTAGCTCTTCCTGTCCTATAGTTGTAAAGCACTGCAGTTTATCTTTGGGTGTGATGGATAAAACTAAAGTATTAGACGCTGTAGAATCTACATTTGTTATTGCATTTCTGGTGTTATCTATTTTATCAGTGAAGAAATTCATAAAGTCATTACTATTTAACTGTGAGGGAATATTTAGATCGGGTGGCGTCTGGTTATATTGTTAATCTAGCCACTGTGCTAAATAAAAACCTGGATTGTTTTGGTTGTTTTCTATGAGTTAGTGGATATGCTCGGCCCTGGCAGTTTTTTAGAGCCTGTCTATAGCTGGACATACTGTTTTTCCACGCAATTCTAAAAACTTCCAAGTTAGTTTTTTTCTCCATTTGTGCTCAAGACTACGAGTTTCTTTCTTGAGAGAGTGGGTATTAATCATTTTAAATAAGTCCATTTTTAAATTATTTCCAAAGTTTTAAAATTGCTTGTTTTTATTTTTGTATTATTTTTCTTCATGACTATTTTACTTTCTTTCATGTTAAGCACTTTGAATTATTGTGTACGAAACCATTGTGTACGAAATGTGCTAAATAAATAAACTTGCCTTGCCTAGCAGAGCCCTCAGCATGAGTTTTGTTTAAAGTGACCATTATTTTAGAATGTATCGCCTTATTGTTTCCATGGCGAAGCATGCTTGTCATGTGACAACGCAGCCACAATAGATCTGTGCCAGCCAGATTTAAATTAAGATTGAGTTGATGAGGTGACACACTGAAAGTTGTAATTCCACGCTTCAGGGACCAGCCAAGACTGATCACAAAGGTGTGTTCGTACGCGTAAGGGTTAATATTCATGATTTCAGCAGCTCGTTAATCCTTAGTGCGTTTTATGAATAATACTGTTCTTATTAGTGTATTATTATTATTATTATTATTATTATCATCATCTTATCAGAATATTTTTTTCTTTCCTTTTTTTAAATTATTATTATTAATATTTAAGAAATTTGAAATAATTTGACAATGGATTAATACATTTGTAAAAATAAACACTTATACTTTAGGTGAAAAGGTATTTTTTTCAAATAAATAAATATTTAATACAAATATTTAAAAAAAGGAAGTAAACACTGTAATCAACGGGGCATTCAGTATTCTGGGAAGTTTGTGTGCACTGGGAATAATATTTTATAAATAAACGAGACACTGCGTCCTCTAGGGGTCGCTATGGGAAACACCTCGTCGTGACCCGTGTCTGAAGCATACAATGAAAAAACACCAATGAGTTGGCTGGCGACAGCCTCTGACGTCACTCACGGTGCGACTATAAAACAGGCACCGGGAAAACACGTCATTCACTCCTTCGTCTGAAGCTTGCGTCCGAAGCATGGCAGGGAGCTAGAGGACGCAGTGTCTCGTTCCCTACTCAGGGAACCATGGTGGGTGACAATACCCCTTACGGCCAAAGGCCTAAGCTACATACCCAACTTAATTGTTAGGGCGTCCGGCCCGGTGGTAGAGCTAAAGGCTTGGAATCAGGAAAGATTCCTTTAAAGGGATACGGCTAGGAACCTAGCATTTTTATACTAAGTCTTGCCTGTCACACAGGGGCTACAGCTTGCTTCCGCAAAAGCTTGCTGAAGGAGCTCTATATATCTAACGATATAATCATGCGCATCAGTAAAGCCTGTTCCCTGATTAGCGCTAAATCGCCATCACCTGCTTTCAAATGGAGCGGCATTTAATAGACAGAGCCGTAGATCACTGACAAGCTACACAATATCGCGTTGATTATCGAAGGCGATACATCTGCGATAATGAACCCGATATTGCGTAGCTTGTCAGTGATCTACGGCTAAAAAAAATCAGGGAAATCCCAGTAAATCAGGGAACCAGATTTACTGACTAGATGCGCATGATCAGATCGTTAGATATATCGCCCCAGCCCTAATCTGAGGATACATGGGTGGAGTGGCGCCCAAGATGAACGGGGCTTCTACCAACTCAAGAAAGGGCCCGAAGCAACCGCGCGAAGCCCTCACCATATAGGATTTTAGAAAGAACGCAGAGTACTAGCGTGCGAACTTACCACAGTGTGGATTTCAGAAAGTGTGCAAAGACTTCACGTGCACACTTACCATATCATGGATTTTCAACTTACTGTTCTGAGGAAGGGCTCTCGTGTCACTCTGATAGAGCAGCTCATAGATGGAATGGTGCATCTCAAAAAAGTATGTTTGAGAGTCATCAACTCGATCTGTGGAAATAATGCTGGAGCGCTCTGGGAAAAACAGTGAACTCAGTCTCATATGAGAGGAGAACTCCTGAATCCAGAGTAGCACGCTCATAGGCGACCCTTCTTGAAAAAAGGGGAGCGCTGCTAAACTACCACGAGAATCGCCCAAATAGCCCCCATGTTGAGGGAAGCGATGCTTGAAGTGTATAAACAAATACACACTGGCTGAATGGAGCCCAAGGAACCAAGGTCTAATCATCTCAAGAAAGGGAACAAGGCGGAGCGCGTAACCCTTACCATACAGGATTTCAGAAAGTTCGCAGAGTCATGCGTGCACACTTACCAATACGTGGATTTTTAGAAAGTGCGCAAAGTGTTCACGTGCACACTGACCACCATGTGGTTTTCAGAATGTACACAGAGCTTAGCGTGTGTACCTAAAGGTTCCTAAGCATCGCAGAAGCGCTGAACCGCACAGGAGAGGCAAGCTCAAATTTTACAAACCTCTGGCGAGGGGAGCATCACCTGAGGCAGCATTTACAAGAAGACTTCTGTAACTGACTCCTTCACTTCCCGCTGGATGCGACAGCACCTAAGCGGCCAGGAGACCCCTCAGGGTGACCTGGGCTGGACATCCATGAAATTCCCTACAGTGCTGTGCCAGGCCTGATGATCAAGGAGGCTCCCGCAGAAACCTGTGATCTCAGCCGCCTAATACCGGAACATAGAACCAGCCAAAAACATTATAGGTCCAGCATAGGAGACTGTTATGCGTTAGAGGTTTCCACCTAACCTCGATCAGGTGGAGAGCTGATGGTTACAGGGGAATTGGGAAGGGGAAGATAAAAGCAGAAGTTAAAAATCCCTAAAGGGAACGAGTAGATATCTCAGTATCACTCTGACTCAGACGAGAACGCTGCCTCGTCTGGATCACATCCCTTAGGTTCTGCTTACCCCCTTGTGACCCACAATTCCTCTTAACCCTGCCCGCAGGTGGGGGAGGAGCGCGAGTCGCGACACTAGCCTTCTGTGCCCGTCTTTGATCCTCAGATCGAGACAGGCCAGGACACCTATGTTGTTCGGGCTCAGACCTGGACCTTCGTGGAATGAAGGAGCTGAAAGCAGCGGAGTTCGCCTTCGTCTCCCCGAACTTCTCGATCACCATCTCAACGGAAAGAGCAAATAGTTCAGAAGGCGAAACCTGAGCATCGAGAAGAAAGCCTTTTCTTTCATTAAGATGTCTGCCAGGTTCATCCACAGAAGTCTCTCCGCTACCACCATGGCTGCCATAGTCCTGCGCATGGCAGAGGCGGCCTGCTTGGTAGCCCGGAGAGAGGCCTGTGGGTGCAGCGCAGCTCGGCTACCTGATCAGGAAAAAGGCCTTCGCCTCTATCCAGGTCTCTTAGCAGATCAGTCTGATAAGCTTGAAGCATTTATTTTGTAATAAAGCCACAGCCTGACCTGCTGCTGCGTATGCCTTGCCATTTAAGCAAGATGCATTGCTTGAAGGGGCTTAGATGGCAAGGAGGGAGATTAAGAGAGGATGTCTCCCCCGCAGAATGAAAGCTCTTTCTGCAGGGGGCATCCTCTCATAGCCATTTTCGCGCATCACCTCGATGTTGGCAAAACTCTTATGCCGAAACCGATGGATGCGAGAAGAAAATGGCCTCTTTCATTTCCTTTCGATCTCTGTATGGAGATCAGGCAGAAATGGAAGGCTCACCTGAGCTGGAGGGCTATGGTCGGAAAGATAATGCTCATCGAGGCGCGATCCATAAACTCCAACAGCTAACCTCAGTATCAGAAAGTGTTAAAGATATAACATCATCCTCCCGAGGCTCTCTCTCGTCCGCCATTATGAGCGCGAAAGGGAAAGTCCCTCTTTAAACCATTCAGACAGATCCACCTGAAATTCTCACAAGCTCATTCTCCTCCGTGCCTCAGCAACGGCGGGTCCTGAACCGCGGGAAGCAGATGGCTGCCTTTTTTTTTTTCGGAAAGAGAGACGAACGAAAGCGGAGCTTTTTCCTTGAAAAAACGCTCGCAATACACGCAGATTGCCTCCTCAAAGACATCGCGTGCTTGCTCTTTACCCAAACAAATCACGTAAAGATCGTGTGTGTCATCGGGTGTCAAATAACACCGACACGGATGCATACATTGTCTAAACGCCTGCTAGTAGTCGCCATGATAGACAGAGAAAGAGCGCTCTTACCGGTTCTTTCAGATGCACGCTTCAAACAAATCAGTCAGTAAAGACGAAGAAGAGAATGACGTGTTTTCCCGGTGCCTGTTTTATAGTCGCACCGGTAGTGACCTCAGAGGCTGTCGCTGGCCAACTCGTTGGTGTTTTTTCATTGTATGCTTCAGACACGGGTCACGACGAGGTGTTACCCATAGCGACCCCTAGAGGATGCAGTTCGAAGTTCCCTTGAAAGGGAAACTATGCTGTTTCACTCGAGAGAGAGAGAGAAAAAAAGACAATCGCTATTTCCGTTTCATGCCAACTTTAAATAATACTTGATTGCTTGGCTGACTGATATTAAATGTTTTTTTTTTTTTTTTTCTAGGCTTGATTGTGTTTATGGGGTGAAGTCCAGCATGTGTTCATTCTTCGTTTGTTAAAAAACAATTTTTTTTTTACATAGTTTTTACAGTTATTCCACACAACTCTGTCCCTTCTCCTCTAAACGGGCTGATCATTTCTGGCTTTTAAGCCCCTACCTCAGTACACAAGATGGGCTCTGATTGGTTAGCCAGAAGTGCAGAGTATGGTTTCACTTCCTATTGAGGGTACTATGTTGTGGGTTGGGGAATCATTAGTGAGTGAGTGATGTGATGTGATGTGTAGCCAAGTAAGCAGAGGAGCCTGCCTTGCTCAAGGGCACTTCAGCCATGGGTATTGACAGTGGAAGAGAGCGCTGTTCATTCACTCCCTCCCACCTACAACTCCTGCCAGCACCGAGACCCTGCGACCTTCTGGTTACAAATCCAATTCTCTAACCATTAGGCCACAGCTGCCCCTCGTAAAAACAGTAGCATTTTGCAAATAACAGCGTATATAAAAGTATGAGACAACAGCAAACAACAACGACAACAACAAAAAACTTAGACCTAGCAGTAAAAGCCGTGCTTGCACAGATTCTGCGCGATCCTCTTCACTAAAATTCTCTGCTTCTCAATCGGGCTCAAACTGATTTGTAATATAGACGACGCCACAAGTGTTTTTTTTTTTTTTTTTGTTTTTTTTTGTCTCATACTTTTATATACGCTGTTATTTGCAAATGCTACTGTTTATGTTAGGTTTTAATATACGTTTTTATTCTGATTAAAGCTTTAATACAGTACGGCAACCGCACACAAGTCCATGTATGACGCTTCATAGCTACAGTATGTGAAAATAAGTGTATTCAATGAGCTAAGGATCTGAATGAGAGAGAGAGATGCAGAGCAGGGCGACGAGAGGGACAGGGTTGAGAAACCGCTGCGTTAGAATATTGGTTTTGATACTTGTGAATCCATTAGAATTGTTAGAAGACAGAATCTCGATTCATATATGAATAGATTTTTTACGTGCAACCCCAATTTTCCATGCACCCCTGTTTTAGCAGTTCAGCATTGCCTTGCCCCCTTTGCTGCATGTTCCCGGAGGTGGGATTTATGTAAAATTCTGGGGTTTTGACGTAACGGACCCTTACCGGTCGTTTTTGTAGCCATTAAACTGCCAGAACTTTAAAAGATGATATCTCCATTTGCATTGAACGTTTAGCTTCGTAACTTTGCAGATAATGTTTATGCTCAAATAGCAACATTACACACTAACATTAATAAAGTGAAATCCCAATCAACCACACCTTTATGAGTGTACTTTCAGATAGAGGGTTGCCTCCATACTGTACGCCAGTGAAACCTAGACATCTGTTGTGGGTGTTCTTGGCAGTTTTTCTGAGGCTTTTTTAAATAGTGTTCATATCGATATTGAATTATATCGTATCGACCGAAATTAAGAAATATATTGTGATATAAATTTTGGCCATATCGTCCAGCCCTAACAGAGATATGATCGCTTAACATGAGTTAATGCTCATCAGATCGTGGAAATCAGTGGAAAATCAATAGAAAATGATGATTCTGTGTAAAAAAAAAAAATTCAAAGTAAAACTTGAAGAAAAATATCAGTATTTTTCCAAAATATGAACTAAAAGCTCTGATGGAAGCAGTTTAGTGAAGCTTGCACATAACTGCCTGCCTGAGTTTTTGTCTACAACCAGAGGCTGAAAAATTTGGCAGAGGCGGGCCCCTCATAATTATCTATGCAGGAAAAACCCTGCTTCCCTTTCGAAAGGGAACTCCACTCTGCGTCCTCTAGAGGGCGCTATGGGAACGCTGTCAGCGAGATTGGTATCTGAAGCATGAATGAAATAAGACAATGAACTTGACATTGGCAGGCGGAAGCCTATGATGTAAGCAAATAAGCGACTGCGGATATAAAAGGGCACCTGTAGAACACATCATCCTCTTTTTTGTCTTCAAGCCTTGTGTACGAAGCTCGTATGCATTTGACTCATTGCCAGCGTTTGCACAAGCTTGTTCGCTTCTCGGGGGAGTTGAACAAGCTTAATGCAATGGATTCGCGGTGGTTTCTGTTCTTGCCTGATTCTTGGGGGAATAAAATGTTTGAACAGAGTGTGTACGGCTCTCGGAAGAGAGATAGCCATGCTGCGAGATGTGATTGCATTTAGAATGCCTGATTCTCTTTGAGAAATTAGCGCATCTCACCTGTGTTTCGGGTCTTGTGGCTGCCGAGGCAGTTAATCAGGCCGATCAAGGGGATTGTAGGCGGGGTATGGAAGGAATCTGACGAGGAATGCTTTTTCTTCCAGAATTCCTTTTTGTTTATATTTTTTACAGAATAAGAACTGTGTATAATGTGGGTTATCTACATAATTGGTGAAGGAGGCTCCTGACTTGGTGTAAAATAAAAAAAGTTGTTGTTGTTTTGAGTTGTTAGGCTCTTTTTTGAGCCTCCTCTGAGCCTCCTCATCCTCTCAGCCCAGGTTGTGATGCTCTCTCTGATCAGCTGTTCTTGAGCCTGGTAGCTCCCCTCCCTTGAGGGTTGCTATGCTAAGATCACAGTTCCTAGTGCTCTCTCAACAGAGCTCTGTGGCAGCTAGGTTGTTAGGCTCTTGTGGGCCTCCTTGAGGAGTCGCTCTTCAGGTGAGCTTTCGAGTACTCCCATCATCTGAGGGCCTCCGTGCAGATTACGACACTTAGGAGAATGCTTAGTACTCCTAGCTTAGTACTCTAGCTTCTGAGTCATTAGCAGTGTACTCCGCTTCCTAGAGCTCTGCTTAGACAGAACTATTAGTATGTAGGCTCTATTGTGAGCCTAACTAACTGTGTCTAGCATTTAGTAGTCAGGGGCTGGATTCAGGAAACATTCATAAGAAGAATTTTTTTCTTAACTGCCGTATTCTTCTTATTTTTTAACTTTAGAAAAAAAGTTAAGAATATTTTGTATTCCCAAAAATTCATCTTAAGATTGTTCTTAAGACAAAACCTAAGAAGAATTCAAATTCTTGAAAAGAATCTTCTTAAAAATCATCGTAAATAACTTAATTTTAGGACAGCCCCAGACTTTCCCCAAAAAATAAGATTTAATGAATTTATTGGGTTATTTCAAGTTAATTGTTATATTTAAGCATTACAACAACAGCTACATACAGTAGGTAGACAACCAAAATGGGTAATACCGCCGCAGGGCACGGCGTTAACTGCAAGTCAGTTGCGTGTTAAAATCATTCACAAAACTACCGCCAGGTGGAGTGAAGGGACGGACTGCAAACTGAATGTAATTGTAAAATGAAAGGAAGACGTAAAACAACAATAACATTATAATATACATTATAACATCCTTAAAAGCCATTAAAAATAGGATAGTCTTAGGCTACAGTCTACTCATCAAAATTTAAAAAGAAAGACCTTTACACAAAGGCTCTTATGCATGCTATTGTTATTAAACAGTCATTACACACACACACACACACACACATATATAGCTATATATATATATATATATATATATATATATATATATATATATATATATATATATATATATATAAGGGGTGGAGCCGAACCCGAATACGGTATTCGGAAAGGCACAAATAACGTGTTTTTTACGAATACTTATTTCGAACAAATACTTTAAAAATATTTGTATTCAGGAACAAGAAAAACTTTACATCAAAAAGCTGTCTTTCCTCATGAGACCACAGTGCATGCCCGGATGAGTGAGTGACGGACACAGGCTGCTCCACAGAGCAACAGAGAGGGCTCAGCTGAGCGAAAAAACACTTAACTGCATCACTATTTTTGTTGAATAGATTTTTGTACCTTAACTGGGTTCCTAATGCAGTTTATAACTTTCGGGAAGTGGAGTTTGATCGGGAGATTATTCCATTACTCTGCATTATTGACGTCTGCAGTCGGGTGCTCTCATGTTCGCTCTGTTTACCTAGCTCTGTTAGCTCGGTAATTTAGATAATAGGCTGTTGACAGAGTAACGTTAACGTTCGGTTAAAAAGGTAAAAAAAAAAAATGCTTGTGTAGTTTGTGTCGAATTGTATGCACTTGTGGGAGTTATATGGTACATTTAAGTTACTCTGTCTTTTGCAGACAGCAAGATGTAGTAATAGGCTAGTTAACTTTAGCATAGCTTTCCGTCACTCATTAACTTAGCTGAAACTCTCCCACATGGATTTGGGCAACCAAATAGAAAAGAGTGTGGCTGCTGCTGAGCCATCTCTTGGTCCTCCACCAGCCAAAAAAAACTTGCTCAAGTTCTGTCTGGAAGCATTTTACAGTCAGTGCTGCAGATAAAACCAAAGTGATATGTAATGTGTTCAAAAGTCAAATCAGCAGATGCAGAGATATCAAACATCTGTCAACATCTGCTATGCATAATCACATGCACTTAAAGCATCCTCTCCTGGTACTGTCTGCCAATCCCCCCACAAGCACCAATCCCCCCACCAGCACCAAATCATCATCACAGACATGTTCTGCCCCTGCAAGTCAGTTTCAATCACCTATATTAGCTGCATTTAATGCAAAACAGGCTTATCCACCCAACCCACCCCTCTGCAAAGCAAATAACAAACACAGTGGGGAGAAATGATTTGCCTTGACCTGATGCCCTACTCAGTAGTGGAGAATAAAGGTTTTTCGCAAACTTCTCAATGTGGTTGCATCTCGATACCAACTACCATCTCGTTGGCATTCCTCTCGTACGGTTATACCACCACTTTACCAAGATGCGAAAACAAACGTAAAAGAAGCTCTCTCAAAAATTGAAAGGGAAATTTGTGCACTGCACGTCTGACATCTGGACGAGCAAATTTTCCACAAATGCATATCTTTCTCTCACTGGCCACTGGATAAAATGCAAAACATATACGTGTGACAGCACTTCTCAAGATGGAGGTTCTTAATGAAGATCACACAGCAGCCAACATTCTATATCACGTCCAGGCCGTTGTGAAACAATGGCAAGATGATGTTGGAGCGAAATTTTCTGTTGAGTATTTTGTCACAGATAATGCCACTAACATAGTTAAGGCAATGGCTGATGGTAACTATGTGCACATTAGGTGTATGGCTCACACCTTACACCTAGTGGTCACAGCTGCTCTAAAGGAGTGTCAGGGAGTGACCAATGTGAACAAACAAAGCTGTAAACAAACTTCACAAAATCCAGGAAGAGCTTGGCCTTCCCAAGAACACTTTGGTGCATGATGTGTCAACAGGTGGAATTCCTGCTTCCACATGCTCCAGCAGCTGTTGGAGCAGAGACGACCACTGACTACCATGAGTGCAGAAATGTATCTGGGAGGTGTAATGTCATACCATCAATGGGAACTAGTTCAGGCCATTGTGAAAATACTACAACCATTTGAGGAGGCAACACACACTGTGTGTGAGGATGTGGCTTCTCTGTCTTCTGTTATCCCTTGTGTGCAGGCTCTCAAGACTGCATTAACAAACTTAAATGTGGATGCGGATGTATAGGCTCTTCCAGAGGGACTTAAAATGGTGACCACATTGCAGTCTCATTTGACTCACCCGCTTCCAGGCTGTCTTTGATGACTCCTCAGGTCATTACTTTAAAGCCACCCTACTGGATCCCAGATTTAAGAGCTTGCCCATGTCACTACTTAGTACATCAGAGTTTGACCGCGTCTACAATAAGCATTAATCCACAAATGACTTAATCTGTTAACTTTTTTTTTATGTGGCTGACACTCCCTCTGAGTCAAAATAAACAAATATCCTGGAGTAATTCATTTACTCAAACAGTACACTGACTGAACTGCTGTGAAGAGAGAATTGAAGATGAACACATAGCCGAGCATCCTAACGAACGAAAGATTTACTCGTTCTCGAGTCAAGAACCGGTTGCATCGTTATCACCAGTAGTGATGGGAAGTTCGGTTCTTTTCCGCGAACGGTTCTTTCGGACAGTTCGATTCAATAAACCGATTGAAGAAAATGGTTCACACAGTACTTTTGCGGTGTTTCATCTTCAGTTCTCTCTTCACAGCAGTTCAGTCAGTGTACTGTTTGAGTAAATGAATTACTCCGGGATATTGGTTTATTTTGACTCAGAGGGAGTGTCAGCCACATTAAAAAAGTTAACAGCTTAAGTCATTTGTGGATAATGCTTATTGTAGACGCGAACCGTTTCAAACGACTGAGTTCGATTTGGTGAACTGGTTCAAGAAGATCCGGTTACATCGAGTGATTCGTTCGCGAACCGGATGTCACTAAACTGCAGTGTTGTGAATGCGCTCACAACAGACCCGGAAGAGAAGACATGCTGAATAAAGTCGTAGTTTTTTTTGCTATTTTTGGACCAAAATGTATTTTCGATGCTTCAAAAACGATAACGGACCCTCTGATGTCACATGTACTACTTTGAAGATGTGTTTTTATTACCTTTCTGGACGTGGACAGTATATCACACATACATTTTCAATCGAGGGACAGAAAAGCTCTCGGACTAAATCTAAAATATCTTATACTGTGTTCCGAAGATGAACGGAGGTCTCACGGGTTTGGAACGACATGAGGGTGAGTCATTAATGACATTATTTTAATATTTGGGTGAACTAACCCTTTAAGTTATAATATCTTATACTGTGTTCCGAAGATGAACGGAAAAACCATAGAAAAATAAAAACAAAATACATAAAAAAAATTTAAAAACAAAAAACATAAAAAAAAACCTTTGTGTCTGTTTTTTGGCAGACAGTTGACAATAGCAGGGCTGTATCTTTTATAAGAGTATTATATAGAATACAACTTTTGTTCTGCCAGATCTCCCAGTCAGGGGTTGATAAAGTTTAGTTCTTGGAATTCTGTGCATTAGAAAGAAGTTCTTTCAGAAGAAGAACAGTTCTTTGAAGTATTATTTGTTTTTATTCTGTCTGTTCATTGTCCTCCAACAAGGACGGGTGGTGGTGGGGTTCATAATGTTCACAATGGTATTTTTATTAGTTGTTGGTTTAACCATGGATGAGGTAATGGCTGTTATGTTATTTTCTTTTTAATGACGTTCCTTGTTACATGTTCATTGCTGGATTTATGGAAAAATCATCACCGATATTGCATATCCATAATTATTATAATGGATATAATAAAAGAATACTTACACTATAATGTAAATTAGAAGTGTAATGCAAAAAAATGGATTTTTACGCCTATTTTGAATTTTACTCGAATACAAATACAATACATTTCCCCCCTCAACAAATACAAACGGTGCAAATACCAGCTGCTTTGCACCACACCTAATATATATATATATACGGATTAAAAGCTAAATGTTTTCATTTCGGTTCATTCTTGGTTAAAAAAATAATAATAATGATCTTCAGGTTCCATTTGCAGAGCGAAATGAAAACGGTCCAGCATTTACAAATAATTCTTATTAACTCTGTTATTTATTTTTCAAACTGCTAACACTTTGCATTTTTGAATTATGCCTTTACTGTGTGACCCAAAATTGTGAATTGTGACTTTGATCGTGCTGGTGCCTCATGCGCACATATTCATTGGAAACAGTGCAGCAGTCGTTCACCGAGCCATCCAGTGCAAGCAGCGGTCCACTTTGCATATTTTTGCTCATTATGATTTTTTTTTTTCTGTCAATACTGAAACACGTATGAAATCCAAAGCCTATTTTACCTAATGAGAAAGAGTTTAGCTTCAAATGGGCAACATGTTTGGATTTGTCCCGAATGAGAGAGATAAGCCAACCTTACCTTATGTATCGCTTTAAATTATTTTTAATTATTATATTTACCTTATGTATCGCTTTAAATTATTTTTATATACTGCATTATATTTATCCATTAGAATTATATATTTGTAATTCTGTTCTGTTCTGATAAATTTGCTAAATTTAAAGGATTTGTTTGTAAAGTGAAGGGAACTAAAATATCCTGTTGGTACATTAGCCTATAGCATTATAAGGCCTGCCGTGATTATTTTGAACGTAAGAAAATGCAACTCTCAGACTTTATTTTTTTAAGCGTGTTTAAAAAAAAAATGCAGCAAACGAAAATAGGCAATTAATCGGTTAAAATGTTTTAGGCCTATTGTTGTCACAGACACGCCAGGCTCCAACACCATCCAATCACAACGCAGTTGCCCTTACCTGAGTACTGATCACACACACCTGCACCTCGTCAGCACCCTAATCAATTGGCACATAAAAGACACTCACACACACACAGCCACTGGTCCGGTCTCTTCTCTCCGCAACTAGCTGTCACATTTTTATACAGGAATCGTTCATTAAAAAAAAAAAAAAAAATAATAATAATAATATATTGTTAGTTTTATGCTAACATGCAATCAAGGTTCTTCGGATACTATACAAGATACAAGTTAATTTAGGCTATTTAATATACACTGTGACATTTTACTGTTTCAAACTTATAAACTCCTTAAGATTTTAAAGTCAGTTTAATAGTATTGAAAATTCAAGTTATAAATTTTACCATTATAGAATTGGGGTAGTAATTTAGGAGGTGAAAATACAGTGGAATTACAAATGGCATGGGATTTTAAAGCATAACAACTGAAGGTCTATGAAACATTTCTATGATGCATTTTTTTTAAACAATGGCACTTAAGTTTTCAACTAAAATGTTATTTCGACCATATAGCCTGTGAATGAATAAAATGGATACTTTTCAATGAAAGAACACTTATAGAGTGTAGGTTGCTTCTGGTCTTTGGATTTGTACTTTAATATAATGAGCTCCACGTTTAAGAATAGCCTACACTAGTTTTTTATTTGTTTTTTTTTGTTTTTGTTTTTTTCACTCTCTATTTAACAGCATTAGCTCAATGAAATACGTCTTCCTTCAGGTAGACTGATTGTTTTCCTGCCTTGCTAAATGGTTGGGCTCATGATCAGTAAGTTTGTATTCACCTCAAACTGATTTTATAAAATCAAACCGCGGACGGTGAAGCTGGGTCAGTTAGAGCTCGCGCGCTGTGAAGCGGGAGCAGCTGACGGAGGATTCCGCTTGGTCTTAAAGCCTTCCTCAAACACCTACGTTCACAAATAACAATGATTTTCACAAAAATAATGATTAATTATCAATTGATAATTTGTTATTATTTTGGTTTAGTGAAAATAATAATATGGGCTGCGGGAAAAATAATGAATAAAAAGAGAACGGCTGCTGTGAGTGCAGGCATGTTTTAAACCCAGTAACATGACAACACACGTTCCTCATAGCCAAAAAAAACAGACCGAATTCAATTCAGCTGGAGGGAGTTGGGGTTTTGGGGGTGGTTCTGTATAGCTTGTGGGAGTTGAAATAAAGGTGTGAATTTTTCTTGCTCTTTAATATGGACAGTGTTTTATGAGTGTTTCAAACTTGCAGAACAGGTTTTAGGACATATTGGTTTTAGAGCAACTTTAAAGAAAGGTTTGATCCACTTCAATTGTTGACTACTGTATAGGACAATAAAGTTTATTAGTTATTATAACTTAATTTCAGAGGAAGTTGGCTTAACTCAAAAAAAAGAAAAAAAAAAAGAAAAGAAAACGATGCAGACTTTTGCATTAGGGCTGAGCGATATGGCCTAAAAAAAATACCTTTATTTATTTATTTTTTAATACTAGCCCATCATGCATCTAACCATCTACTCGGCGTTAAGAGCTGTTCAGATTAAAACTGGCAGCTCCGCAGTAAGTCAGTGTCATGGACGTAGGACAGACCAAGTGTAAATATATTTTCTAGTCTATATTTTCATCTTGTAATGCTGCTGGTTTATGTTATGTATTTATTTTTATTTCTTATATAAATTATTTGTAAATATAGCAGACACTGTCTAACCGTGTCTACACCGGACGGTCTTGTTTCATTTCATAGGGCTAAACATCTCTCTCACTCAGCAGCAGAGTATGTGGGAGTGGAGCAGCAACAATTTCCCTCCGTGCTCCGAGCATTTAATAATCACATCGCTCCGTGCTCACTGATACCAGAAACACCACTCCGCCTTCGCTCTGAGGCCAAAGTTGAAATGTTATGTTCATAACAAAGCCTATAAAAATAAAATAAAAATAAATAAAATAACAAGAGAGTTTCAAAGGGGATTAGGCTGTTGTGTCCTACCTTTTTTTCCTACCAAACGCCAAACTAATAACATTGTCAGCATTAAAAAGTATAATTGCTGCTTTCTGCTGTGCAAATTTTGTTTGTGATGAAAATAACAGTACATTTTCGTCAGTTATTTTATCTACAGATCGATGCATCTCTTAAAGATTTCAAAATCAGTTACAGATGAAGTAGCACTGTAAAATTACATTTGTTTTGAATGCATTATTGCGACAGTGATTGTGTGTGAATGTGCTCAACCTGTTTAAATCATGCTTTAACCCGAAAATAATCAGTAAAAGGAACAGACAAACTCCTTGAGAACTAGCCTGTAACGCTCGACTATTGCCGTCATTATAATCTTCTGATCGGCGAGATTATGTGTATCAAGCTATATGTTTATCATGTGAATTCTTGCTAAATATGCAGTTATATAACGGGGCCTATGTCATGATGGAGCGGTGGTGGAGCGCTCTTGGAGCGAGTGAAAACCACGAAAAGATCCACTCCTAGCTCCAGTCAGAATAACACCGCTCCGCTAATACTCTGCTCGGCAGCATGTCTCAAACGTGCAGGGGAGGGTTGAGCCCAATCAGAACTACAGGAGCCCTGAGTGGCGCGTCGGCGGATGTAAAAAAAATAAATAAAAATAAATAAAATTCTGATTTTCCTTCTAACAAATCGATGTAAACTACACATTCAAATGTATCAATAAAATCGATTTATCGCCCAGCCCTATGTTGCATTAATTTTATTTTGTTCCCCATACAGTATTTATGATATTTTAAGGAATATTATGCAAACCTGCATTTAAATGTGGCTGCAATTATAATTTATTTATTTATTTATTTTTACTTTACTTAAATAAGGCTATATGAAAGCAAGTAAAGAAGACTCCATTTAAAATCACTGAAGTTGTCAATTAATAAAGCTCTTTTTTACATCATGTGCATTTTGTTGATTATAATGAGAGAACCTGAGTTTATACTCGAAGACGTTTTATTAATCTGTCCATTCAATGATTTAGTTTTTAAATTGTGCAGGTTTTATTTATTCGTTTCTTGTTTTAATTAGGCCTAAATAATGGAGCGAAATGATTCAGTGCCCTCACGTTTTACTAAAAATAAAGAAAATAATTTATAAAACACACAAGCCTAGCTCACTAAAATAGACCACTTTTACTGCTCCGATGCTAAGTAAACCACATTTACTTTTTAATAATATAACGCATAATTCATATTATATAAATAATACTGCACACTATTTAAATGTGTCAAATCTAAAATATGGTGTAGAGAAAATATAAGCACAGGCTCATAGGCTTGACATTTATCCTGCTTGAATTCGTTCTAAGAAACGCACATATCTTCATAAGGACTAAACTTTCATCTGTGAATATTAAATATTCTAACTAACCTACAGTGTTTTTTCTTTCATTTTTCTCTGACTGCAGCTGTCAAATGTAACACATCGGTTTGGCAAAGCTGATGGCTATTTGCGAAAATGGGTTTTGATGCGCTTGTTTGAAAACTTGTGGTAAGCGCCACTCAGCGGTCCAAAAGTTGCAAAAAACCACGTTGCAGGACGCGGCGGTGAAACCATCATTTTGGATGGCCACCTACTGTATAAAATACATAGGAGGACTAGAGATGTGCATCCGTTTTCTGAAGGGACAGCGATGACTGTTAATTCAAACATGATCGGTCATGATTAACCTATGTGTGATGCTGCTTTTGCTGATTTCAAAACTCATTAGCAACTCTAAAACAATTCAGATAGGGAGCTTTAATTGAAGGCCGTTAATTTGAGCTTTTAATTACATATTTTTTGGAAGTATTCAGCGCATATGAACATGCAGGACGCATTTGCTGTAGAAGCGCGGACACATACCGCAAGCGTTCACTCAGATGAGAGCACAAAAACACAGCACAAAAATAAAAGAAACATCGCTGCAGCTTGAGACAGGCTATTTTAAAAGTAACTGTTAAAAAAACACGCCGCATTAAAAAACGTGAAGCTAGTGCCATTCAAAGTCGCAGCCAAATATACAGTCTATGGTGCGTGCTTATTATGATTATTAGGGTAATCTAACCGGAAACTCAAAAAAGACAATAAAGTGAGTTTATCAGTGCGTCATGTATTCATTCATTTCTTCTTAAGAAAAAAAAATAAGATGTTCTTAAGAATATATTTGAGAACTTATTAAGAATTTTTCAAGAATTACACTTAAGAACATTCTTAAGAACTTCGTGGAATTTATATTAAGAAATTTCTTATTTTATTTCTTAAGAAAATTTTCGTGAATCCGGCCCCAGTCTCCTCTCATTTTAGAAAGTAGTTATGTTGAGACCTCCACTCTTAAGTGCTCCTCGACTATGTTGTTAGGCTCAGGGATGCAACGATACCATTTTTTCAGACCGATCCGATCCCGATGGGATACTGAAAATTCTCAGTATCTTCAAATATGCTTCATTCTTTGTTAATGTTTTTCAAAGATTCATTTTCGCTAATCGTGGATTCTGATTGCATTGCCAAAGATTTCACTTACGCTTCCCAGTTTTTCGTTTGGTGTTTTGACACAAACTTCTCATGGGGGCGGGCTTAACAGTGATCTACTCTGATTGGATAGTGAGCTTTTGATGGACAGGTGCTGTCTGACCTGGAAGTACAGACGTCACAGTGGCACGCATATTGGAAAGCTTGCGCTAATTTGTATGCAATACGTCCGTGCTTTGTATTACTAAATATGTAAATAATATTTGGCCTTCGATTGTCTCAGTCTGTAAAGATGAGCTCTTGTCCTTTAAGGCAGCTTATAAGCTTGTGTTACTGAATGACAATAATAACCCGCAACGAACTGCTGCACACTGTAACATGAATAAAACTTGTATCGATGTTATTGGTTACTTCAGTAACATAAGCTTACTTCAAAACTGCCTTGAAAGACAAGCGGAGGAAGACGATGCCGCTCCGTGTCTCCTGAGAGCTCATCTTTGCAGACGAGACGATCGAAGGTCAAATAATATTTACGTATTTAGTAATACAAGGCACGGCGTATTGCATACAAATCACCTCACCGCGAGAGCTTGTTTTTTTTTTCCCTTTTTTTATTAAAGCAGAGAACAAAAACATACAAAAGTATAAACATACATCACATAATATCAGCCACAAAAAAAAACAACACCACAAAAAAACAACAAAAAATACGATAAAGATTAAAATAGAACTAAAGAAAAGAGGGCCAAAATCTAAACAGCAAGTTCTAACAGTCCTTATAGCTTTCTTATTAGTAGATACTGAGATTACATTCAAATAGTTTTTCTTTTAGGAAAACAGAGAAGACCGGTTTACAGTTGGAGAATTTGCATTTGTGAATGTGAAATTTGTTTAGGAACAAATTTAAATGAATAACAAAACTGATATTTTCGTTTGTGGGCTGGAGTCATAATACCCAAAGATAATTTTTTTCATATGTACTGAGAAGCCTGGCAAAATCTTACACTTGACAAAAACACACCAATATCATCCCAAAGTTTCTGAGTGTAGTGACATGACCAAAATAAGTGTACCATAATTTCTTCAGAACCCGAACAAAAAGAGCATGTAAGATCAATGTCAGATTTAAATCTTTGTATAAACTTCTTTACAGGGTAGAACCTGTGTATGAGCTTAAAATAAATTTCTTTAACTTTGTCTGTGAAAAATTAATTTTTGCGGTAGAGACCAGATTTAATCACCGCGAGAGCTTTTTTTTATGCGCGCCACTGAGTGACGTCTGTACTTCCCGGTCAGAGAGCACCTGTTTTCATCAAAAAGCGCACTATCCAATCAGAGTAGATCACTGTTAAGCCCGCCCCCACGAGAGGTTTGTGCAAGATGGTCTGGCTGCAGACATATGGGCGAGTGGAGCTCCACTCAAGAGCGGAAATACGTCACCTCCACTAGCGACGCCGCCACCATGTTGGTCCGGGCCACACTTTCCATAGAATTAGGTCACCTCCACTAATGACGCGGCGCCATGTTGGTCCGGGCAACACTTTCCGTAGAATTATGTCACCACCTCCATGGGGGTGAGTGGAGGTCCACTCAAGAGCGGAAATACGTCACCTCCACCAAACTTTCGTTTTGTATTAGTAGGCTTGTTTGAGATGAGCAAAATCTGCGCAGTACTGATCACCGGTGATCACCGCGAGATGCATGCCGGTTAGAAAAGTGTTCGAGTTACGTCCGCCTTGCACTAATGTCATGCTGACATGTGCCAAAAAAACTCTTGCGACGGCGAGGCGGCTGTGTCAGACTGAGCAGTCGAGCGCAGTAATCGTGTTCTTGTGGCGCGTGCGGCTGACACAGAAGAGCGTGAGCCGCCTGTAATTTTGGATAGTCACAATTGTAAATCGGTTAGTCATAATTATAATTTGACTAGTCACAGTGACAATTAGAGATATCTGCAATTATAAATGCACTAGTAGGAAATCGGATTAGAGATATCTCTAAATACTTTATGACTAGTCAATACTCCATTTAAGATATCTGTAATTTATAGATATCTTCAATAGATGCGTCATACATCCTCAAATGTAATTAGAGATATCTCTAATTCAATTTCGGACTAGTCACAATTAGAGTTTAAGATATCTGAATTGCAATTGATCCTAGTCGAATTGCTGTTGTGTGACGTGCGAATAAATTTAATCAGCTCCTCTCCTCCCGCCTACTCTGCTAACAACATAATAAAAGTCTGCCTTTTGTTGTCACGGAGAGAAAAGCTACTGGATGAAGTGCTTTGTGGATTATTAAATAACTCTGGATGCAGCCTTATGTGGTAGAAACACAAAAAGGTGAGGTCTCCAGTAGAGGTCTGCATTCCCGCGGCTGTCCGCGGTAGCGGTCCGTAAACTCTGGTGTAATTTGAACGAAGCGGTCGGTCATTCAATATCTCGTTCCCGACGTCCTTTCAGAACAGCATATCTTCGCTTTACTTAATCTTAATCTTATCGACCACCTGTATAGGCTACAGCCTGCCCTGCACTCAGGACCGTTATGCACACGCTGCATGCATGGACCAGTTTTTTTCTGCATCATGCATTGTATTTGCGGGGGTCTGTGCACTCAGCATGTGCATAACGGTCCTCAGGGCAGACTGTACCGGTGGTAAATATACAGCCCTCAAAAAGGATGGCAGAGCAAAGTGTGGATGCGCTGTCCTTGAAGGGACGTTCAACTTGGACTGAAAATGGACAGTTTACTGCTAAGAAACCCACATCAGGCAAGTCGGATTGTATGGGAGTCTTTTTCATGTATCATAGACGCAGATGGAAAAAAAAATACCCTTTGCGCAATCTGATAAATGCCTAAAAGTGTTCCCCGTTTCAGCAGTAACAAGACTGGAACCTCGGGTTTAAGGCGGCACTCATGCATCATCACAAAGGGTCAAACTAAACTGGCATTTACAAAGGCTAGAGGCCGGTGCCAGAGCAGTTTTAAAAAAGATACAACAGAAAAATGTGTTGAATATGTTTGCCAAGACATTCGACCGTATGATTTTGTGTCCGGAAAAGGTATTAATCAGCTGGCCCAACATTGTTCGACAGCAACAAAAATCGGAAAGTTTAATGTCAGTTGAGATACTTCCACATCCAACAACAGTATCAAGAAATATTGAAAATATTGGTGTACAACTCACATCCTCAACTTTATTCTTCTTCGTCACATTACTAAACCCAATTCCTCACTAGAGCCCCTAGTGGGGCAGTTCCCACATTAATGTGTTATACTTAGCAATTACTATGAACTGAACATCAACTATTGTATGCTTCTCAACACAACATCTCCCCCGTTACTCAAACAGAATTACTACTCTTTTAAGATTGTTACCTTATTCAAGTCTTTACTCAAACAACAACTTATCTCAAATAAGCATATTCAAATGACCTCTTACGCATTCAAGCAACAGTCTATTTCAAATAGGCATTTCAACGGAGCACAATGAAAGATTCTAGCACACTTTTTTCTTTTAACATAACACAGAATAACGTCCATCAAACATTTCAGGATTCAGTGTATATTCACTTTTTTTTTGTTTAAATAGGGCAGCGATCCGCCTACACCCTTTACATATCTTCTTGGTCTGACTTATTTCTTTCTCTTCAGACACATTACTCCAACACATAGTCTTGAGTCCACAAAGGTGGGAGTCTCTGTCTCAAGCCCCTATCCGAACTAAAAACAGTGTTCTCCATTGTACAGCCTCGTTCAAGTATTTCATCCTGTGCAGAGTTTTCCTCTCCTCCTTCTGGACCATAGTGAAAGACGTGCTGAATTCCATCTTTTCCCATCACTTAAGATGAAAGAACTCAGACCTGTTTGTTATTGTCTGACAAACGGATCAGTAAACGGGCGTCTCCTTTCTTCACATGAAAAGGCTTTCTCACTCTCACCTTATCTCCAACCGCACCATTAAGAAATTTAGATCCTCTTTTACGATCAGTGTATTCTTTACTTTTGTTCTGTCATTGTGTCACACGAGCTCTAACCTGAGCAAATTGCTCAGGGGTATCCTCAGGCAGAAGAACATTCAACTTTGTTCTCATAGGTCGGGCCTCTCAAGAGCAGAAAAGGGGTCTCACCCATTGTAGCATGGGGTGTCACTCGATAGCTCTCAGCATGGTCAGGACTGCAGATTTCCAGGGCTTACACGCCACTTCAGCTGCTTGAAAACACTCTTTAAGCACCCTGTTGAAACGTTCGATGGCCCCATTAGCCTGAGGGTGATAACACTGGTCTTTATGTGCTTTATTCCCCTGTGTTTTAACAAAATCAGCAAATTCAGACGAAGTGAAATGCGGTCCATTGTCTGTCGTGATGGTGCAGGGGTTTCCTTCTCGAGCAAAAGATAGTGGTCAGAAAACTTTTCCGAACAGTCTCTGTTGATACTGATGAAGCAAAACCAACTTCTGGCCATTTGCTGAAATAGTCAATCAGTGTTATTGCAAACTTACAATCAGTAGCTCCCTTTTCGAAAGGTCCTACTATATCAATAGCAACATGTTGAAATGGGCCTTTTGGGAACTCCACTGGCTGCATTGGAGCTGTAAATGTGTTGGCCGGTTTATCACTGGCCTGGCATGTGGACACATGTGGACAGGATCGTGTGAACAAGATCGTCCATTCGCGGCCACCAATAAAGCTCTCTCAGACGCTGTTTGGTGGGAACCAGCCCCTGATGTCCCTCATGCGCCAGGTGGATGAGGCATTCCCGCAGTGCAATAAAATCAATCAAACGATTCCCCCTGTAATCAATGGAAATTCAACAGCAGTTTTTGTCTGAATCGGGAAGTATGGACGTAACTCACTGGAGACAGACTTTTGCAGTTTAGGCCAACCTGTCTGAATTGTCTGACATAACTGAGGACAGTTCTTGACAGTCCTCGCATTCAGCTTTAAAGGTCACCACTAGCGCAACGCAGTGTAGAAAGGGCAGAATTTCTGCAATTTCAGAAATTAAATCCTGTTCAATGGATACAGTGGTGTCTGTGTGCCTTCAGATGGCATACGGGACACAGACATCCGCCACAGCAGTTTTTACTACCGCACCAAGATGGTTTACGGTACCTGTATATCATACTGGAAGCATAGGAGCCTAGCAGACGCAACGAGCTACCCTCATGCCTGCATCTATTCATGGGGCCATTTGTGGGAGAGAAGAGTAGTGGGGGGGCTGCTGATCAGTTTTAGAGTGAAACGAATGTCACCACACATACGGTTCTCACACTTTTCTACCAACCCCAAACACCACTCAGCAGTTGCCCTCCTTCTTCCACTCAGACTGTTGATAGCGTCCTCTCAGACTGTTGATAGCAGTCCTGGATTGCAAAAGCTAACCACACGTTCGACACCAATCAGGATGTAGCGTGTGTCCAAGAACAGCACACAAGGCCGTTAATCTGAGGGAGGATTCTGTAGTAAATGATATGTGGGAAGGGAGAGGATCATAAATTAGAAAGAACAGGGCTCATCCAGAAGTCATTCTCTTAAGCATTTTTTTTCAGACATAGCTTTCAACGGTTTCATTTACTCCACGTTAGTGGTCGTTTTTTGCATCAGCTCTAAGCATGCTGCCCTCAGTGGCTCAACCACAGTAGCGTAGTTTGGAAGAAATTTGTTTGAACCATGACGTGAGCCCTAGGATAACGAACGTTATGCGTCTACCGTTAGGTCGAGGTGCTTCTGAAATGGCAGTGAGGTGGTCTGGGCTGGGATCAAAGTCCTTCTTTAAGAAATGGACATGACCGCAAGAGATGGAAATGCTTGCTTGAATTGAAAGAGAGCTTTTGATTTATCAAAGTTAATCTGCAAGCCAACCTGCGTCTAACCTTTGATCAAACACTTGAGGTGCTTCATCATGGGCCTCTGAGAGAATTACCATACACTATAATGTCGTCCAAGTACTTCTTTACCCCTTCCAGCTCCTTTAGGACCGTGTTGCAATCAATTTTGAAGCGCTGAAGCTAGTCCCAAAGGGAAACCCGAGTGAAACGGAACAAGGCCTTCGTCGTGGTTATGAACGCTGACAGGTTATGACCTGTCAGCGAATGGAGAGCAAGCTGGTGGTTAAGCAGAGCTCAGATCAATTTGACTGTAATGTGAAGGGCAACCTGCCAAGTATTTTTCTGTAAAAACAAATCAATCCATGTGAGGTAATGGGTAAGCAATCCATAATCACACTCTTCATTGGGTTCACGGAGGTCCACACAAAAGTCTAATGTGTCATCATCGCTTTACGATACCACAACCAACGGAACTACCCCATCTGAAGCTATCACTGGTTCAATTACGCCCACTGGTAAGGAAGACGAGATTAGCTCGGTGGACACCTCCATTGTGGATATGCTGAGAGGCCCAAGCGTTCTCAATTGTTTGACTTACTGGTGGTCACTGTTGAATTAAACCTTGCACTTTGTGGGATGAGATCCTTTCGACAAATCCCAGGTGAGTATGCCAGCAATACAGGTGATACTGTGTACCGGGACTTGTGACAATGCCTGAGTCATAATACGAGAGGTGCAGTGAGATTCCACATCTCATCATCGATGTTTCTTTACTTTCCCGCTTACAATGTTCAGGTTCAGCCGTCTTATCAAATCCAAAAACCCTAACTCAAGGGAGCATCCTGCAGTCACTACATAAAAAAGTAGCTGGAACTACATTGTCCTTTTCTGAAACACCCACTGATGCTGATAATCAGCCATAACTGGTAGTTTCTCTTTTGCCATACTACAAGTTTTAATTTTGGTTTTACTCAGGTGCATTGTGATAGTGTTTTCTAATACATGAGCTTCTGAAGTAGTAAACTGATGCTCCCGTATCTACACCCAGTTGTAACTTATGTTTGATAACAATATTCATTTCACCGGTGATCTTACCATGTCATGTGACAGATTTTTTCTACGTTTTCACACGACGTCAAAAGCACGCGTCAACTCTGGAGCTTACCACCTCTCCTTCTTCACTCCACTTGCTGCTTAACACACTCTAGCAAAGTGTCCTCTTTCCCAGTGTCTGCATGTCACTTTCGCACATGGTCATGTTTTTATCAGTTGCCCGATGTTTTGTCCATCCGCTCTGAAGCATTTCGATGTTGCTGACCCTGTCGTTGGTTTTGTTTTCTCGATCCTCCGATCGCCTCTCTGAGCAACTTGTGACTGCTTAGTTGAACGTCGCCCTTTCCCCCCCCTCTGCCATACCTTAGTATCCATACTAATTGCTTGTACCGACTTCATGGCAGTTAGCAGTTGTTGGAATTACAGAGCAATGACAAATTTTTAACTGCAGCTTCCACTTGACATGTGATTGTAATCCGCTTTCAATTGGAGTGAGGTCCTCCTTTAACAGCAATTTGTCCTTTACTGCAGTCAACGACGCATTTGCGATCAACTGATCACGGAGCATTTCACTCTCCATTTCCCCCCCGAACGCATTACATGGGGCTGCTAACGCTCTAAAAAGCGGCAACGAGTGCGTAACAGTTTCATCTGCTCTTTTGCACATCGTTGTCTGAACATGTGTCGCCATGCAACTACGTTAACTTTAGGCACAAAGTGTTTCTGAAGTGCGCCATTGCCTCATCAAAAAGTAGTACCTTGGTCTGGCAGAGTATAAAACAGGTGCTGGCCTTCCGCCCCAAACAATGCAGCAAGACCGCTCGTCCTGCGTACCTCCGGCCATGCATCTCTCGGTTGCCTGGATGACTATCATGTAATTATGAAAAGATTTTCTGCCACGCTTCAAATGGAATCGGTGGCTCCCCCACTAACAGGAAGAAGAACGGGCGGGCTCGGCACTGAAGTGCTCATTCTCGCCGCCAATTTGTGGTGTTTTTACACTTTAACAGAACACACTCCACGCGGGTGTACAACTCACATCCTCAACTTTTATTTTCTTCTTCATCACATTACAAACCCACTCCTCACTAGAGTCCCTAGTGGTGCAGTTCCACATTAATGTGTTATACTTAGCAATTACTATGAACTGAACATCAACTCTATTGAATGCTTCTCAACACAACAACAACATTTTTATTTTCTCTGTGGAAATGGAAATGTGAAATTTTGGAAACGAAGTTCTAAATTTAGCGGGATGGTCGGGTCGGGAAGAAAATTATTATTCTAAGCAGACAGCGGGTGAACAAAGAGTGTATAGCCTATATATCGGGAACGGAGGGTGCGGATATAACCCCAGCGGAGCTGGCGGAAAGCGGACTTAAAAAAACAGTCCCGCCGCAGACCTTCTAGTCTCCAGCGTGCATGTAGCGCTGTGTTTTAATCCGAATCATGCTGCAAAATAGACCAAATGTGCAGTGTAATGTTCAATAAAAGGTAGAAATCACAAACTGCTCTCGCCTGAATTTCTATCATGTATTATATATTTAGACAATGAAAAATAATGTTTTTTTATTTATTTATTTAAATAAAAGGTAGGCCTAATTTGCAGCTTTTATCTTACCATTCCCATTCTGACTTTTTTTTTTCTCAGAATTGGCGCATATATAGACAATGTGAGATATAAATTTATAAACTGAGATTAAAAAGTTGCTATTTCTTTATTAATTAATTTATCAATTATTTCTCTTTATTTAGTGTATGAAATGAGCTTCTATAAATAGCCCACAAGGTGGGAGTATTGTATTGCATTATAGCAAGAGATCCATGATGATGATATTCTGCTGTGTTCAGTAATGGCCAAT